>NC_083761.1:79543035-79610535 GCF_963514075.1 Conger conger
TTGGCACAGAAATCCGTAGATTTTTGCTGACTGAGGTCTGAGGACTTAGCGGTTCTGTTGAACTGAGACTGCATGTTTCTGTGGAGTTTCTGAGCTGCACGGATGTTATAGTCATTTGATCCGTTTGATACTGAGGGTCACTGTCCCCCCCCTCGCCCCTTCTCTTCCCAGGGTTCACCGGGGGCTTCATTGGGACCCCAGCGGACATGGTAAACGTCAGGTGAGCCACCACTCTTCGGAGGCCCTTTTACACACCCTACACCCCTGCGATGTCCTTTTTAACACACATTATCTCTTCAGTCACCTGCCCACCTGTATCCACAGCAGCAGGAAGCTCGGAAATGAGCAGAACGGCAGAGACTGTTAACAGCTTTGGCAGTTAATATGAAGTTGCTCCTAGTGATACCTTATTTTGGATATTTCACTGTTTACTAAACGGTTATGTGCCTCTTCTCCGACCCTTGACCTTGACCCCTCGAGCTCATCCCCTAACTAACCATCACGCTGCATCACTGTGTCACATGTGTGCTGAGTGTTTTCCCTCTCTCTTCCAGAATGCAGAACGACATGAAACTTCCCCCGAGCTGAGACGAAAGTGAGTTTGAGTGTGTGTGTGTGTGTGTGTGTGTGTGTAGTGTGTGTGTGAGTGTGTGTGTGAGTGTGTGTGTGAGTGTGTGTGAGTGTGTGTGAGTGTGTGTGTGAGTGTGTGGTGAGTGTGAGTGTGAGTGTGAGTGTGAGTGTGAGTGTGAGTGTGTGTGAGTGTGAGTGTGAGTGTGAGAGTGTGTGTTTGTGGCTGTGGGTGTGGGTGTGGGTGTGGGTGTGATCTTTGTATCTTTTTCTCAGGATCTGCCTGATGTGTGATAGCTTTTTTTAGTGTACCGATACTGTGATAGTGTGTGTGTCGTGTGTGTAGTGTTGTGGTCGTGTGTACGGCATGGATACAGTGTGTTTGTAGAGCTGTAATGGTCTGTACAGTGTAGTGTTGGAGAGTGCGTACAGCATGTGTGTTGTGTACTGAGTGGTTGTACTGTGTTCACTCACTGGAGAGCTGTTCTAATGACGCATCCATCCTCTGTCTGTCTGTCTGTCTGTCTCTGTGTTTCCCAGCTATGCCCATGCGTTGGATGGTCTGTTCAGAGTCTTAAGAGAGGGTAAGGCTGGTATGGGGCTAGGGGTGGATGCAGGGTAAGACAGGGGCCCAGGGGGTGGAGGTGGGGTAAGACTCTGCACGTGTGTGTTTATATGAATATGTTGTGCAACCTAAGTGCATGTTTATCATTACTGTGTATATGACCTTTGTGTTGGTGTGTACATCTGTGTGCTGTTGTATGACTGTATGCATACTTCAAATGCTGTGTGAGTGTCTAACCTCCGGCTCTGTATCCCCCCAGAAGGCATTAGGAAACTGTTCTCTGGAGCCACAATGGCGTCCAGCAGAGGGGCTCTGGTCACAGTGGGACAGGTGAGGCAATGGGGAGGGAGCGCGGCATGCTGGGAAGGAAAGCAGTCAACTTGGTGCACTTGTATCTGACGTTAACTTTTCTGTGTGCGTGCTTCTTTGTTTGTTTGTTTGTGTGTGTGTGTGTGTGTGTGTGTGTGTGTGTCTCTGTGTCTGTGTGTCTCTGTGTCTGTGTCTGTGTCTGCAGCTCTCCTGTTATGACCAGGCCAAACAGCTTGTCCTGGGCACTGGCCTCATGTCTGACAACATTTTCACCCACTTCCTGTCCAGCTTCATCGCAGTGAGTTCTGATTGGTTGGATTTGTCATCGCCTCTGCTGTAGTTGGCTATATCACATAACTTTGCAAGTGTTGTAGTTGGCACGTATGACTGAGCTTTCTTTGCCATCATTTCACTGTTTTTTTTTTTTTTTTGCCAAAGTCGACCTTGAGCTCATGGTTTGGTGTATTATCTTATGTTGTTGTCTGGTAAATGTTTCTGTGAATGTCTAAGTGCAGAGTTTGTATTGGAAATGTGTTCCATTTTGAATCGTTATTTTAATAGTTTGAATTCAACATGGAGTGCTTCCTTGAAAAAGCATTCACTGGCATACTGCATTTTCCCTGTGATTGTCACATACAGGCCCTGTGATCGTCACATACAGGAGAGAATAGTGTAATTTAGGGCCATTCTACGGTTGAGTGCCCAAAACAATTTTTTGACTTGGTGCACGTTTTGTAACATCATTATTTATGCAGAACCAGGCCATCTGTACTGAGGGTTAATTTACTCCCATGTCGTACCATGTAGAACAGAGCCAGGAACTCTCAAATTACATTTTCAATTTAGCATTTCTACTTGATGAAGGTTTTTTTTTTTTTGTCCAGAGAATCAGATTAGAATACATTCAATTTATTTCATCATTAAAAATGCAGGTGAAGCTGCCTCAGTTGAAGGCAGATATTGGATGCATGTGAAACCATGGAGGAGAGAACTCAATATAGTCTATAGATGAATTCACATTGGGCTCTCTAGGCTGTGTGTAGCAGAGAGCATGCAAGTTAATGTTGTAAATGTAAACAAGCTCTCTCTCGCTCTCTCTCTCTCTCTTCTTCTCTCTCTCGCTCTCTCTCTCTCTTCTTCTCGCTCTCGCTCTCTCTCTCTCTTCTTCTCGCTCTCGCTCTCTCGTGCTTTCTCTCTCTCTCCCCCTCTCCTTCTCTCTCCCTCTCTCTCTCCCTCTCTCTCCCTCTCTCTGCCCCTCTCTCTCCCTCTTATCTCCCTCTCTCTCCCTCCTTCTCCCTCTCCCTCTCTCTCTCTCTCTCTCTCTCTCTCTCTCCCCCTCCCTCTCTCTCTCTCTCTCTCTCTCTCTCTCTCTCTCTCTCTCTCTCTCTCTCTCTCTCTCTAGGGAGGATGTGCGACCATTCTCTGCCAGCCTCTCGACGTGATGAAGACGAGGCTCATGAACTCTAAAGGAGAATACAACGTTAGTGTCCCAGTCTTAATATTAGCCAGAGCGGTCTGTCTACAAGGGTAGGGGGCGTGCCTCTTTTTAGAAATGCAGCAGGAAGTGATGTCATTGTTCTGTTTCTCAGGGGGTGGGGCACTGCCTGAGGGAGACCGCACGATTGGGACCGCTGGCCTTCTATAAGGTAACCGTAGTAACACTGCAGCAACGAGTGCCAGTTTGCTCCCGGTTTGGCCCTTTTCGTAGAAGCTTTATGAACCTGCTACTAAAGGAAAGCTCGCAACCCAGATTCCGGGGGCTGCCAATCCGTTGCAAAATTTTTAATGTTGTTGTTGAGGCCTTTGTGACACATTGTGACAGTCTGCCCAATCCCCATAGAGGTGATTATTCACCAATCCCCTTGCCTTAAATTGTTTTCGTAGTAGCTGACCCTTCTCACAGGGTAAGTGACTGTCCAATGCCTTTGCAGGGTCTTGTACTCATCATAACTCAACTGTCCAGTCCTGCTGCAGGGTTTTGTTCCCGCAGTAACTGACTCTCCAATGCCGTTGCAGGGTCTTGTTCCAGCTGGAATTCGGCTGATCCCTCACACCGTGCTGACCTTCGTCTTCCTGGAGCAGCTGCGCAAGAACTTTGGCATCGTCATCATCTCCTGAGCTCCTGCCCTCCGATTGGTCCAGATTCACCAAGGACAGCAGTGACCACGCCCACTTCCCCTCGCCCCGCCCCACCCTGCACTTGATGTCCCACAAAAGTGGATGACCACCCATGGACTAAATGACCCTGTTCCTACACACTCTCGCACACACATGTGCCTACATACGCGCACGCGCGCACCAAAAAACACACATTCCCACCCATCCAGATGCATTGACCAAGCCTGCAAGGCCTGCGTTTCGGGTGGGGGTCAGGAGAGTTTGGGTGGGAAAAGCTCTCTTTCCCTCTCTCCTGTTCATACCAGTCGTCCTGCACCATGAATCCCCCCTCCAGGTACAGAGCATTTCATTTACCCTGCTAGAATGTGAGCTGTGACTCCAATCAGCACCTCAGCCATGACCCTGCTATATCCAATCGGCACTTCAGCCCAGTTAAACACACACCGACGCACCCCCCCCCCCCTCCCCTCACCCATGCTATGCCCACTGAGGCTGCCATGGACCGTCCTTTCTAATATATAATTTGGTATTTAACTGACGCTTGTATCCGAAGCGACTTAAGTTCATTAGTCTAAGCAGGAGACCATACCCCTGGAGCAATGTGGGGTTAAGGGCCTTGCTCAAGGGCCCAAAAAGCTGTATGGGTCTTATCTTGAACCACCAACCTTCAGGGTCCCAGTCATGTACCTTAGCCACTAGGCTGCAGGCTGTGGCCAATGCTCTGCCTGTTAAATGGAAGAGATGGCTTTTCCCCCTGTGGTTGAAATGCAGGTGTCATACGGAGAGGGAGGGAGGGAAGATGGTGTAACACCCCCCCCACCCCCCACCCCCTTTCCTTTCAGCTTCCTGTTCCGTTCACAGGCGATCTTGTGAAATTGTGAGATTGCATCACAGCGAATGTGAGTGCAGTGCTATTGGTGATCCAGTGGTGACTGAGACCAGACTTAACCAGGATATGCATAGCTTATACCATTGCGTCCCGAGCCATTGGTGTGTGTGTGTGTGTGTGTGTGTGTGTGTGTGTGTGTGTGTGTGTGTGTGTGTGTGTGTGTGTGTGTGTGTGTGTGTGTGTGTGTGTGTGTGTGTGTGTGTGTGAGCGTGTGAGCGATTACAGCGAATGGACACATCACACGCACCATACATCGTAATGTGTAGTTCTATGCTTGAGGCAGATAGAATTAACTTTAAAAATGATTGCACTAAATTGTGTGTGTTATTTTTTTTGTTGTTTTTTTTGTTTTTTTAAATTAATAATCAGAGTAATTCAAGCAGTTTCTCTGTGTTCTTTCGTGCCCTTGCTTTGCTTTGGCCACTTGAGGGCAGTGTGGTACTGCAAGTCTGCGGCGTGTGTGCGTGTGCTGTGTGCGAGTGAGTGTGTCTGCAGAGGTCAGATTTCACTAGAGGCAACACTTTTTGTGTTTATGCTGAAATGCCACAATGCTCTTAACTAGCCTGCTTTTTGCTGTTATTTTTTATGGACCACTTGTTGTTCTTACGGAATAGACGGACTCCAAACGTTTTTATTTTGAAACTGCATAAACCTTTTTTTTTTTTTAAAGAGTAAGTTTATCATAAAAATCATAATGTGACATAGTAAAGCAGTTGCTCTGATATAATTTATCTTTGCAAACAGGGTGCTTAAGTGTAGTACTTGAAACAGAGCCATTTGCTGTAGTATATGACTGGATATATTTTGACGATATTGAATTTTACTTCTTTGAAAATGGAGATTTTTCTTAATATATGGAGTCCAGAGCAGAAGACATACCAGACAGTCCTTACATTTTAATGCTGCTGTTATTAGATTGTAGTTCCTGCAGATATTCTCCAGGAGTTTTTAGAGTAAAAAACTAGGCCTTGTGTCCCAGTGGTGACACAAATGTATTTGTCAATTTCTGTCTAGTTGCACAGATGATTATATTTTTTGTTTAATACTAACTGATTTAGAAATCCTTGAAATCCTTATTTGAAACTCTGCCGCCAGATCTTGTGAGTGGGTAGTATTGTGAATAAATTTAAGTGCACTGCACAGTAAAAAGGTCTGTACTTAGGCCAGTGTTCAGTTTTTCAGTAGCGTATGAAATTCTGTTTAAGTTAAAAAAGACATGTCTTCATGACCAAAAGAATTATGCCATTTCTAAATCCAAATAATTCTGAGGACCTACATTCTTTGAAATCCAATGAAAATCCATTGAAAATCTGTGAATTATGGGGACTATGCTTGGGTGTTACAGGTCTGAGTGACTTATGCGGACTATTCCAGGTCTGAGTGACTTATGCGGACTATTCCATGTCTGAGTGACTTACGGGAACTATACCAGGTCTGAGTGACTTACGGGAACTATACCAGGTCTGAGTGACTTACGGCGACTATACCAGGTCTGAGTGACTTACGGGGACTATACCAGGTCTGAGTGACTTACGGGGACTATACCAGGTCTAAGTGACTTACGGGGACTATACCAGGTCTGAGTGACTTACGGGGACTATACCAGGTCTGAGTGACTTACGGGGACTATACCAGGTCTGAGTGACTTACGGGGACTATACCAGGTCTGAGTGACTTACGGGAACTATACCAGGTCTGAGTGACTTACGGGGACTATACCAGGGTATACTAAGTCTGAATGACTTATGGGGACTATACCATGGCATACTAAGTCTGAATGACTTATGGGGACTATACCAGGGTATACTAAGTCTGAATGACTTATGGGGACTATACCATGGTATACCAGGTCTTAATGGTTAATGGGGACTCTACTGGGGTATACCAGGTCTTAATGGTTAATGGGGACTGTACCCAGGACAGTGGGTCCACAGATTGTATTCAGGTCCAGTCTGTAGACTTAAGTCGCATGACCACCATTGCAAGCAATTTTTGTCTCCGCACTGCTGAATGCAACCAATGCATAACGACGAAACGGTGTGTTGAATATCAACGGAAATCAACTCTGGGACGCTAACTAATTAATTCAGATAAATATGCCGTATATATGCAACTGTTTAATTTAGGATTTTCTCTTTTTTTGGAGGAAGATAATAGATTTTTGCTGCAATTAAAGTACTAATGAAAAACTGTGTTTAAGTGTGGTTTGTGTGGACGTGCTGAAGGTGTGTTTTTCACTGAGGAGAGCTCCAGGCCTTCACTGAGTGAAAGGACCTGATTATACTGACGTGTATGTGTGGGAGAGAGCAAGTTGGCGTTTGTTTGTGTGTATATTTCAGAGTGTGTATGTGTGTATGTGCGAGTTGGTGTGCTTGCATGCGTGCGTGTGTATGTGTGTGTAAGAGTTTGAGGGAGAGTGTGCCTGTGTGTGTGTCTATATGCCTGTATGTGTGCATGCTTGTGCGTGCCTGAGAGAGATTACATTACATTACGTGGCATTTAGCAGACGCTCTTTTCCAGAGCGACGTACAACAAAGTGCAAATCAATCACAAGCACAAGTGCAAAAGTAGACCTGAGAGGACAGTACAGAGATAGAGCTGGTGTATGATTTGATGCACTTGCATGCATGTGAGTGTGAGAAAGTTGTATGTGTGCATGAGTGTTTGTATGTGTGTGTGTTTGTATGCGTGTATGTACTTGTATGCGTGCATGTCTGTGTGTGTGTGTGTGAGTGGGATTACGTGTGCTGGTGCACATCAATTGAGCTGTAATTGGAACACAGTAATGCATAATTCATTGGAATATTGAATTAGAATTAACACGGTTAACCTTGTGTCCCCATTTCATTGCTTGGATCATGCAGACTGGAGTCATCCAGCCCTCTCTATAGTGACACCACCACACCGGCGCCCTCTCCTGGCCGGACGTGCTATGACGGTGGGGTGATAGAGGCGTATTTTAAACAGGCAGTACATTACATTACATTATTGGCATTTATCCAGAGTGATGTACAGTTGATTAGACTAAACAGGAGACAATCCTCCCCGGCGCAATGTAGGGTTAAGGGCCTTGCTCAAGGGCCCAGCGGCTGTGTCAACTCCTCCCTGTCTTCTGGCTGTTTTCCGGCATCCTCCAAGAGGGCCCACATCACTCCGCTGCTAAAAAAGCCTACCCTGGATCCCTCCATCATCCAGAACTACCGCCCGGTATCTCTTCTTCCTTTCCTTTCTAAAACTATAGAACGAGCTGCTTCTACTCAACTTTCTTCTTTCTTTTCTAACAACAACCTGCTAGACCCCCATCAGTCTGGCTTCAGATCGGGCCACTCGACAGAGACTGCGCTCCTCTCCGTCAGTGAGTCACTTCATGCCGCACGAGCAGCCTCCCTCTCCTCTATCCTCATTCTTCTAGATCTCTCTGCTGCCTTCGACACTGTGGATCACTCCATCCTCGTGTCTGCCCTGTCAGCAACGGGCATCTGTGGCACAGCCCTGGACTGGATTGAGTCCTACCTCTCTGGTCGCTCCTTCCAGGTTGCCTGGGCTGGTTCGGTATCGACACCTCGGCCCCTCGCCACAGGGGTTCCCCAGGGCTCAGTCCTTGGCCCGCTTCTTTTTTCTCTCTACACTCGCTCCCTTGGCCCTGTGATCACTGCACATGGGCTATCCTACCACTGCTATGCGGACGATACCCAACTCTTCGTCTCGGTCCCGCCGTCTGATACGCAGGTTTCAGCCCGTATCTCTGCTTGCCTGAGGGACATCCAGAGCTGGATGGACAACCACCATCTAAAGCTCAACCCAGGTAAAACTGAAATGATATTCATCCCTGCTAATACCTCTCCCCATCTGGATCTCTCCATTTCTCTCGGGGATGCCACACTCACGCCGTCACCCAGTGCAAGGAACCTCGGCGTGGTGATGGACAGCAGACTGTCCCTTTCCGAGAACATTGCGGCGGTGACCCGGTCTTGCAGGTTCTTCCTCTACAACATACGGAGAATCCGCCCCTTTCTCACCCCCTACTCGACCCAGCTCCTGGTCCAAGCGATGGTTCTGTCCCGCCTGGACTACTGCAATTCCCTCTTGGCTGGCCTCCCAGCGTCCGCCATCAGACCCCTCCAACTCATCCAGAATGCAGCAGCTCGTCTGGTCTTCAACCTTCCCAAATACTCACACGTCACCCCCCTGCTTACTTCCCTCCACTGGCTGCCTGTCATGGCTCGCATCAAATTCAAAACATTGGTGCTAGCCTTCCAAGCAGTTAAAGGGTCTTCCCCAGCTTATCTGCAAAAAATCATCAGACCCTACACCCCTGCCAGACCTCTTCGTTCAGCCTCCACAGGCCGCTTGGCACCTCCCCCTCTCAGAACCTCCACCTCACGCTCACGACTACTGTCTGTTCTGGCTCCACGGTGGTGGAACGAACTCCCCGTTGAGGTCAGAACTATAGAATCTCTCCCCACCTTCAAGCGCAAGCTGAAGACGCACCTCTTCAAGCAGCACCTCTCCCCATCCCTCCCTACCTCCCTGTGAACCTTAATTGTTGTCTCTGTGACTTGCTTTGTGTATCGGTATTTTTAGTTGGCTAGGTAAGCAGTGTTTGGATAGTTAACTTTGGTCACTTTTGCTCTGTTTGTTTGTTTGTTCAAAAAAAAAAAAAAAAAAAAAAAAAAAGGAATGGCCCTTGTCCTTATCTTTGTTGTACAGGTAGCAGTTGAAATTGTACTTACCTCTAGGGTCTTTCAGCGAACTTATCCCTGGTTATGGGTATGCACTTTGTTGTACGTCGCTCTGGATAAGAGCGTCTGCCAAATGCCAATAATGTAATGTAATGTGCGGATCTTATTGTGGCTACACCGGGGATTAGAACCACCGACCTTGCGTGTCCCAGTCGTTTACCTTAACCACTACACTACAGGCCGCAGTAGGGCGGGTGCTGTGTGTCCCACCTTCATGAACTCGATCCTGTTACATTAACGCGTGACAGGGAGGCTGTCCACTGCTGCTTCACTACAGCCTTCACTCCGAGTGTTTCTGCAGAAAATAACCAGCTTATCGCTCCCCTCTCTCGCCCCCCAAGTCGCCAATATAATATATACACATACTTTTGGAGGGGGTATAGCTGTTGGTGCATATGGTATTTTCAGCTGTGCAAAAATAAGTCTACAGCTTAATTCAAAAGTAAATGAAAACGACATTGGCTCTGGCGTTGAGAGCAGTCGTCTGGCAGTCGGAGGGTTGCCGGTTCGATCCCCCGCCCGGGCTGTGTCGAAGTGTCCCTGAGCAAGACACCTAACCCCAAAATGCTCCTGACGATCTGGTTGGTGCTTTGCGTGGCAGCCAATCGCCGTCGGTGTGTGAGTGTGTGTATGAATGGGTGAATGAGGAGCATCAATTGTACAGCGCTTTGGATAAAGGCGCTATATAAATGCCAGCCATTTACCATTTGCAATAGTTTCATCCACCTGCTACCATCCACCATTGCAGCACACCACCAATAAAAACGAGTGAGCCTGTTCCAGAAGCAGCCAAACACACCCATGCCCTCACGCTGCCTCCTCCTGGACTGACTTTGCTTTGTCTCTATGTCCCAGAATGGTTACAAACCTGCATCACCACTGAGGTGCTCTCCTTCAGCACAATCAGGTCAGAGGTCAGGGGTTATGGTCCTGAGGGACTGTTTCACCTCCAGCACAATCAGGTCAGGGGTCAGGGGTTATGGTCCTGAGGGACTGTTTCACCTCCAGCACAATCAGGTCAGGGGTCAGGGGTTATGGTCCTGAGGGACTCTTTCTCCTCCACCACAATCAGGTCAGGGGTCAGGGGTTATGGTCCTGAGGGACTCTTTCTCCTCCACCACAATCAGGTCAGGGGTCAGGGGTTATGGTCCTGAGAGACTCTTTCTCCTCCACCACAATCAGGTCAGGGGTCAAGGGTTATGGTCCTGAGGGACTGTTTCACCTCTAGCACAATCAGGTCAGGGGTCAGGGGTTATGGTCCTGAGGGACTCTTTCTCCTCCACCACAATCAGGTCAGGGGTTATGGTCCTGAGGGACTGTTTCACCTCCACCACAATCAGGTCAGAGTTCAGAAGTTATGCTCCTGCAAGACTCTTTATCCTTCAGCACAATCAGATCAGAGGTCAGGGGTTATGGCCTATTAAAATGAAAGAAAATTCATTAATTAATACAATAATAAAAAATTAATTAAAAAAAGTACTGTCCCTAAAACTACTGTTGACTTGTTTATTTACAGCGACGTGTTTCGTGTCCACAGAAAACATGGCAGTGATTTACAGGGACTCAGTTGGCTAAAGTGCTGCTGAGAGGAAGCAGGTTGTTAACGCGTTTGCCAGGGTTGGGTTTTGCCAGATCCTTTGACAGATCCAGAGGGTCCGCGTTGAAAGCACACTTCACGCCAGCTCCGCTGAGATAGCGAGCGTCCTTTCGACTGACGTAAATTGGTTTACGAACTCTCATTTAGCCAATATTGATCCAGCGTATGTGACTGCATTACCGACAGCCGAGCCAACGTAGGCTCACCGCCCATAATGTCATTTGCAGACACTGGGCCAAACAAAGTGTTGAAGTCCAGCCAGAACTGGCCTGATGTATGCTTGTCATCTGGGTTTTGGGAACGGAGGAGAGAATGTAATTTATTATTGAAGGGGAAAATGGCCATTTAATATGAAAGGCACTCGGAACCTCCTTCTGTATTTTCTTTCCACTTTATTCGGACAATGGGGAAGCGGAGAGAGAGGGTTACGGATATAGATGGATTCACAGTACGGAGGGCATCTCGGCTGGGAATTGAACCATCAGGCACATGGGGAGATTGTCTCACGCCCCTTGTCAGGATTTGCACCGGAGTCGGATAGCCTGGGGTCCGCGGTGAACAAACTAGACCAGAGGTGGATTGGGGGGGGGGGGGGACCCTGGTCCTGTTTTTAACATTTTTCATCTCAAAACTGCCTGGCCCACGTCTTAGTGAGGTGAGTTAACTTGTGTAACCGAAGCTTAAGCGATCAATTACTGTATCAGTGACGCCCAGCAGTTCCAGTCGCGTACACTAATACACAGTGTACACTCCATGCAGTTATTTTTTATGTCTTTAATGGCAAATGTAAGACCCGCATTCGAGCCCATTTCTTTTGATTTGTGCGATTAGGAGCAGTTTTGATGAAAGAGAAGTGCGAACATCAACACTGAAATGCGCTTTTAAAAAATATCTAACCGCTACGATTATCCTCCGGGGAGCGTTGGATCTTCCCTTCAACCTGGTGGTGATTGACAGCTGTCGGAGGGGCCTCTTTCAGGCGTCACAGAGAGACACAAGATCACAAGATCCCTTCCCGTTTCACATTATGTCTTTTAAAGACCAGAACCACATTCAATCTCCCCCAAGAGAACCCCGTTTAGAAATAGCTGCTCCTGTTTAAAAAAAAAAACCCACTAATGAACTTACTACATATTTGCCTTGTGATGTCTTCTCAGCGTGTGGACGTGTTGTGTTTCTACTCTGCGTCTGAGGTGTGTTTTTTGCTTTGTAAAAGTAATTGGCCTTAGAATCCGTTACCCGAGTCATGTAAAAATACCCGGGACGTGGCGTTATCTCTGGGAGAGCAGAGGCAGCTGTACAGAATGACCAATGAGATACATGCAAGATCCATACTCCTTTATTTAGACCCCTGAGCTGTTTTATGCGACGATAGAACTACATGCATGAAGTGCTGGGATAGCAAAGGGCAGTTCTGAGCTTTGTAATTGAGAGCGGTGCTACTCACGCACACAAACACCCCACGTCCTGCGGGCCCGCAGTGTCTGCAGGTATTTGCTTTGGACCGCGCGCTACGTCACCTGATTTCGCAAATAGTTTTACCCGCCTCGGTTCAGATAATGAGCTAATTATCGAAATCAGGTGGTGCGGCGCAAGGTTGAGGCGAATGCCTGCAGACACTGCGGCCCACAGGACGCGGAGTTGGGTAGCGCTGATTTAGCGGAGTGACCCACGGAGCAACACACACCATTCAGGGCGATGAGTACGAATCGCACTTGACAACATGCTGAAGCCTAAGGCTAATGGCCTGTTCGACATACCATAATGAGTCACAATCTCCACGGATACGACACAAAGGCTTAACGATCCGCACTGCACAGTGAAGGAAGGGGGGGAGGTTGGTTAACAGGTCTTGCCCCTGATGGTTGATCATTAAAACGCTACAGTGCCTTGCGTTGCTCCCAGGCTGCGGGCTTGTATCCGTGGCCGTCTCCACACAGCTGCCGCCGCCGTTGTTTACGCGTTCCCGCTCGATCGCCGTCCGACTTTCCTTCGCGGTTTACTGAAGCGGCAGAGGCACAGATTTAAGATGGAGGTCAGTGGGCCTGCACAGCCACAGCCACGCTGCCTTAGGCACATCCCCCAGCTTGGGTCTGGTTCTCGGGGAGGGAAGGGGGGGGGGCCTCTGCGGGCCCGGTCCCGGTCCTGGTCCAGTCGGGGTTAAGTGGGCCCAACGGGCCCGGGTCGCAGGACCGAGCCACGCTCTCGTCCCGCGGAGGGAGCCCGGCCGACGAGCCGCTCACTGGCGCGCTTGGCTGCCGTGCCGGGCCCCAGGGCATCGTGGGAACGTCCCTCAGATGGAATGCGTGCGGGATGAGAAGGGAACACTGGCAGTGGTTTGTGTTGCTTTTTTTTTATTTTCTTTCAGGGGGCTGGAATAGGAAGGTTCAAATCTCGGTGGGGCGTGTGGCTGAGGAATTTAAATGACTATTATGGGCGGGTTAATTTTCATGAAAGAAATTAATATAATTATTTGTTATTTCGCTGACGCATTTATCTGCTATCTAATTTACTTACAATTGATTAGACTGGGCAGGGGCCTATCCCTCCTGGAGGTGGAGAATGCAGGCAGACAAACTGTCTCACAGGTGGAGAATGCAGGCAGACAAACTGTCTCACAGGTGGAGAATGCAGGCAGACAAACTGTCTCACAGGTGGAGAATGCAGGCAGACAAACTGTCTCAGCGGTCCTGGAGAGGCCCAGAGGACCTCGGACCAGAACAATGGAGTGAGTTTATATAGTGCCTTTCATCTCAGGATCTTAAAGTGCCTTACAGCTCATATACACACACACACACACACACACACCCACACTCACATAGCACTTAAGTGAAACTTGGGAAAGTGTTGATGACAAGGTCACAGCTACTGTAGCAACACCAGAGCAACAGAATGAATGCCAATGTGTGAGTGCCAACATTGTGCCCAACAACATGGCCTGTATTTCATCAACATTTTCCCTTCATGCAGGAAACCTCTTCTCCACAAACTCAAGTTGGCAAGTTTTAGTGGTTGTTGTAGTTGTCAAACGTGTGTTTGAGAATAATCTTTAAAAAGTTTAATGATATATGTTTGAATACTGGCCCTTGTCGGCATAACGTTGGCACTTGCACTGTCAACGCATTGCTCCAGTGTTCTGTTCACATTTACTCTAAATCCAGTGCTGAAATCAATCAAAAAGCCGCCAAACCCGCCCGCGCGCTGGGTAAACACCACCATCGCGGTGAGTCTCCTCCAGGACCCGGGGCTGCAGTATGACGGACGGATGAAAATGTAAATGTAATTACGTTGTTTATGGAGGGAAATGGGGAATTATCTGAGTAAATGCGGCTCTCTCTCTCTCTCCTCGCCCCGGAGGTCTCCCCTCTCTCCCGCGTCTTCACGCGCCGTTAACCTCTGACACACAGCCGGGGAGGGGGATAGAGAGAGCGATGAGAGAGCTGACGGGAGGGGTCATATTGATTGCTAATGTCCCGGCCCCCCTCGCTGTGCGCACTCGTTTGCGTGCTTTATTCCCCGGCCCCCAGCGGACGCACGCGCTCCAGCGATTCTTACGCACCCGGGCGGTGCTTTCATTAGTCGCCCTCGGCAACCCTGAATCTATCCCATAATCCCGCAGATGCCTCAGTTATTTATTTACAGAACATGGAGCTAGCTGACTGTTCCCTTTGATGATGTATTTTTCTTCCCCACAAGATAACGTTCGTGTTGTCGGGTTAGTTGAGGAGGGCGTACATGTTGTTTTAAAGAAGATAAAAGCATGCAGCTACGTGCCGTCTCGCCCAGTCAACATAACCGGGACTTAATGAGAGAACAAAAGCCACAGTATAGTCAAATTAAGTTAGCAGGAATCGCAGTTGGAGGCTGCTTTTAGCCTTATTATTATTTGACGAGAAGAGAAATTGGTCACCTCTGACGGAAAGGACACAACACTGCCCTTCAGCGCTCAGCAGAATTAGCCTGCGGGATATGAGCTGGTGCAATGTAAAGGCCTCATTCATATGTGGCGTTATATGTGTTTTAAACGGCCCTGCTCTCCGGAGGTGGAAGGGGAAAATGGGTGAAATGAAAGTGAAAATGAGATTTCAGTCACACTGGTCCATTATCGGGGTCTGCATCACTGAGAGCGTGACAGAGATGCACAAACATATCTCCCATTTCATCTGCGCACCCATATGTCATTTCAATTTATATAAGCTATGTATGGACTCGACTGACTTTGGTGAATTTAGAGATGAGTCGAGGCAAATAGAAAAAGTGGTTAGTGCTAACATCCAGAAATCCCCACATTTTAAACTTTAAACTCAAAATAAATATTTTGGAAACATGCAGTAACCGTTAAGGCTACACTTTCATATATGTTCATTTGTATTCTGAAAAGACATTTTGGCGGCATAAAGAAATATTGCGCTATACGTTTGCTCTATACATGTTTTTTCATATCTTATGTCCGAATCATGTCCGAGTGTTCATTTTATTTTTCATGACTCTCCTGCAATATTCCTGCAGCGAGATGGGGAGGATAGGGCCTTTGTCTTTGTCATGACAGAAACGTATTTTATTTTCAGATGGATGACCGAGGTCGTTTCTGTCTTCACTTGTGTGTGGAGTTGATATAGCTGCTTACAGTAGCTTCAATGGCTCAACATGAGAAGGCTGTGCTTTGCTTCAGCAGACAGACATGAGAAGGGTAGGCTACATGGTTTCTTGGCCGCTGGCAAGCTCCTGATATGAGATGTATAATTGCAACCCATCCTTCTCCTCCTGGACACAAGTCTATTAACGGCGCGACTGGCAACGTTTACATACAAACAAACAGAGAGATATGTTGAGCGTAGATTGTCACGGTGACTGAGGAGCACAGCAGGCGGACCAGGGAGCGATTTCCTGCTGATAAACGCGAGAGACTGGACAGCCGAACATACGCGGCGAACAGGGCTTCAATTTCACACGGCTATGGGGCCGTATGTAGGGAAAGCAATTTTAAAACGAGGCGGCAGAAAAGTAAGTATTCTATATGAAGGAAACATGACTTCCTCCATTACAGCCAGGGTCAGATAATATTCGCAGTAGTTTCCAATGATGATGGATAATGGTCGGAAACCCTTAGCGACGACGCGGACAGACACTCGCGGCCGTGGTGAAAAGGAATTATGAATATGTAAACACTCTTTAACTTCGCCCGCCTATGTGGCGTTGCGCCGTCTGGTTTCCATGGCTCCAGGGGTGTTCGTTTCCTCGCAGGTACGGAGCTGCGCGCACCTGTGCCCTCACGGCGAAACTACAGCTATATCGCCGGGCCGGTCCGCACCGCGGCCAGCTCATGGAAATGAACGGGAATGTATGGAAATTACGTGGCAAGGGGTACATGATAGCTCCAGAAGCGCAATGCGACGAAATTCAAAATATGCAAAAAGATGAATGCAAACAGCTGCCACTTTGAAGACTTCGGTGTCACATTTGCATGAAGTGTCCCAAACAGCCATGTCCTTAATCTCATAATTTTCTAATGTGCATAGGCAGGTCATTTCTATTCCATTCGCCGCTCTCACACACATTGTAACATAACGCTTGAAATGGCTAGAGTGTCTGTTGTGAGTATTTTATATGTGAACCTAATGCAAAGGGAAATGCGCCGCGAGGAAGCAGTGGCTTATGCAACGCGATAGGCCCACGCGTAATCAGACTTGCAATGTCCATTTGTTAAGGGTAGACGTTATCTGGTGTCGAGCGTGTCGCAGCATTCGCACAATACTTTTCGTGAGAGGTCCCAGAGTAGGCCTTTGTTTTTACGCAATTGGCCTATTTTACACGTCCGTCCATCCATGCTATTTATTGAGGTACAGTACGTACTGCGTTGTGACTGTGCTTGAAAGCGGTCCGCATCAAAAAACCTTTATGGAGTGTATTTCTGTTTGATGGCAATTTTCCCTTAAATAAAAGATTTCATATCCCATGAATGCTGCTTTGCTTGAGAAATAAAGGATTCATAGAAATTTTAAAAATGTAATGAAATATTACATACACACACTTTATACACACACACACGCTCGCTACACACACTTCGCGCACAGATACGCTAAACATGCAACACACACGCACGCTACACACACGTAGTTGTCCAAACTGCTTATATTTTACAGTAAGATTTACCTAATGTAGTTGTTACATGAATGAATGATGTACAAATGCAGTATAAAGAGGTAATGTATCTGTTAACTGCAAACTAATAGTATTAGTTGGATGAATATGTATACTTTAGCAAACCATAGGATACAATTATAATTTGTTAACCAGTAACAGATCCATTAACTCTTGTTTTTTTTCATTCCAACATGCATTGGCATTCACTAATGTAGTTTTTTTTTAACATGACTTAATCATGTACAACTACATGAACCAAGCAGTACAGATTAACTTGTCATTAGTTTGTTAGAGTTGTTAGCAACTACATCAGTTAATGCCAGTTCATGAAAGAGTGACCTTTAAAGTGTTTATGCCTTTGCTGGGGTACCAGCCCATGTAAGAGCATCTGTTATAAGCCTGAAAATAATGCCAGAGAGAGCAAGAGACATGCTAGAAAGTGTTGTTAAAAAAAACAAAACAAAACAAAAAAACATCTTAAAGCATGATTTGTGCCTTCCTCAAAGTAAAACTAAATGCATCTGTTTTTTTTAGTAGACCATCCACGTCGCGAGCATGGTTATCTTCCCACACACGCTCTGCGGGGAACTGGAGCAGGCATCAGGGGAACGAGCTTTGATCCCACAGTTGTGACTAGTGAAGGTAATAGATGCTGGGAGCCCCTGCAGAACCTATAAGAGTTTATCACTCTCCCAGTCCCCACCACAAAGACGCATCTGAGGTGTCGCTGAATCTCCAAGGGGATGGGTAAAAAGAAAAATTGATTGCTTTGCTCGCTTTCTCTCTCTCTCTTTCTCTCTCTCCCTCTCTCTCTCACAGGCAGGACTTATGTAAAAATACATGTCACCAACACTTGTGTATTCATCCTACCAAATCTCTTTCTCCTCCAATGAGCACATTTTTCATTTTCTCTCATTCCTGCCCTTCCTGAGAGATAGAGAGAGAGAAGGGGAGAGAGGGAGAAAGGGAGAGAGAGATGGAGAGAGAGGGAGAGAGAGAGAATGAGCAATGTAATGGTGCAAGTTCTTTTCTCATCCATTTCCTCCACCAATCAGAACATTAGGATGGGAGCGTGTGACTCCCTGGCTCCAGAATGCTCTCTCCAGAGGGGGAGGATATTTGGGCAGCTGGTGTTATGTGTGTGTGGGCTCTAGTGGTTGGAGGGAGGCCTTTGGCTGGAGGGAGGCCCTGCTGGTGAAATAGTGGTACTGCACTGTCCTCCTCTGTCCCCCCTGAGAGTTTGCACTGGGTTTCGGCCCAGTGCCTGGTGCACAGTACAGAGACAGTCTCTGTTTGTCTGTCAGTTTGGGCATCTACCAAAGCGACTGTTGACGAGGCCCAACTCAGTTCATTCTCACTGAACTGAGTTGTGCCTTAAATAGCAGTGTTAGCATTGTAATCATCAAAATCATCGTCATCGTTAACATCGTCACTGTTGTAATCGCTATGGCCAAGCCTCTGTGCCCTGTATGATCTAGGAATACAAACTTTTATTGCTCGAAGAAGGAAAGGGAAAAAAACAGTTTTTTTTATTCATCGCTGTAGGTGCTTTTCACACCTCCTCACTCGCTCCGTCTCTCCACGCGTCCCTCCTCCCTGTTCCCCCCCGCTTCGCCGAGCTGCCCCACACTGAGAACATTAACTCAACAAGGAGACAGAGATTAGCCTCTGCTGTGGGTTTTTTTGCCGAGTCATTTAGCACAGAGGTAAATGGGAAAATGAAGTTCGGCGTAGCGGGGGCCATTTTCCGGGCCTCATCTGTCTCCTTAATCTAACAGCATGCTTTTACACTGATAATATTCATAACTGAGGCCAATTGCAGGGTTTCTGCTGATCGCTGATACTTTGAGGAAACTTTGGGACCCTCACAGCACTTTTGGGTGAATCTATCGAGGGGAGAGACACGGGCTGAAATTTCGGTGGGGACCAAACTTTTGGATTTGAGAATCACACTCAGTGTCAAATCAAGCTCAGCAGGGTTCACCAGGATCCATGCGTACTGCATCTGTGTGAAATATACTCTCTCCGAGTTCATTTAACACTGAAAGTGTACTGTGCACAAACCCACGGAATGGAATATCCGGTCTGAATTGCTGGCGTGGATCATTACTGTCCGTTCCATGTCTATTTCTTGGGCGAGTGCAGACCAGCATTTTCACATCAAATGGTAAATGGTTGGCATTTATATAGCTCCTTTATCCAAAGCGGTGTACAATTGATGCTTCTCATTCACCCATTCATACACACGCTCACACACCAATGGCGATTGGCTGCCATGCAAGGCACCGACCAGCTCGTCAGGAGCATTTGGGGGTTAGGTGTCTTGCTCAGGACACTTTGACACAGCCCGGGCGGGGGATCGAACCGGCAACCCTCCGACTGCCAGACGACTGCTCTTACTGCCTGAGCCATGTCGCCCTAGTGATCATAGAACATCATAGAACAGTATTTGAATCGAAAAAAGATTACGTATTCGACCCAGGTCTAGTGCACAGCCCTCTGAGATCTGCACAATCCGCTGCCTGTTGTTTTCACTGCGTAGCGCAGTGGGCTGGGCTGTGTAGCGCAGTTTCTGTACCGTAGGACAGGGCAGATGATTGCCCTGGCAAAGACAGCTGCACAGCAGCATGTCTTAACAGGCCTTTTAGTCTTGTTATAAGGTCTTTTATTTCTCATTACATTACATTGCATTATTGGCATTTGGCAGACGCTCTTATCCAGAGCGACGTACAGTTGATTAGACTTAGCAGGAGACAATCCTCCCCTGGAGCAATGCAGGGTTAAGGGCCTCGCTCAAGGGCCCGACGGCTGTGCGGATGTCCTAGAACTCAGAAGACATCATTTCCAGACTACAGTGTAAAAACTAACATGGGTGCAACAGAATTATTATTTTTTTCTGTTACTGTATTTGAATCGAGAGTTTGATATCTCAGAAATGAGAAATGAGAACACCGGCCGACCGAACCCAACCCCCATCGAGCTGTGGCTTTTCCAGGGAAACGGAAGTAATTTTTTAAAAATTTAAAAAACCAGAACAATGAGAACATCGGAATAAAGGCAGGCAGTGGTGTTCTGTCCCCTCGAAAAAGGGCCGATGTGGGTGCCAGCATGACGACATCAAATTCAACTGATTCAGCTTAATTAATTCTCTCCTGTAGAGCATTTTAAAATTGTTTTATGTTACTGTTCTCTTGACAAGGGAGATCTTCTTACCCCATTGGCAAACCTTGATATGGGTCAAACTTACCTCATTGGCCATATGTTTACTGTCTTATATCGCAAAAAAACCTATAAGAAATTAGATTTTAAATCTGAATATAAGGCTAAGATTCTTTGGTTTTTGCTGTGTATTGTGTTATAGATTCCCCACCACCAACCAATACTGTCACCCATAGCAACCTATGTGCATTAAGTGTGTGCATTAAGTGCACCTACTCATACGGATATGCTACACTGGCCAAGGTTAAATATCTCTGATTGTTTTGTGCCCAGAGACTGAATCCTATGATCCGATCTTTATTCCTAATGGATCCCGGCTCATTTGTCTATTTGATAAATGTATCGGCCAGGAAATCTGAGCCTAAATGTTTAAAAGCGGAATTAATCGATGAATGGTGTAGTGGGACGCACTGCAGTGGTACAGCCTGTTTAAATAACTGCAAAGTCGTTTTTTTTGTTTTGTTGTGGGATTACTTTTCAACTGTCCATAGAGTATCGTCCGTTGCAGTGTCACTCTTTCAGATGATGTGGAAATTGTAAGAAACTACATTCATTTAAAACTTGGATATACTTCATGCCACAACGGTATGCTAAACAACCCCGTCAGGTAGGAGGGGGGGGAAGTGCTATGCCACGAGTATATGAAGAAGTAGCGTCTCTCAAAAAGCATTCTTGGAGTCGTGCCAGTGTGCGTGAGACGAACGACCGCCCTGCAAGGCCACGTACCTTTTTCGCCGCATCTGAAGACACTTTAGAGTATAAACAGGTGATGAAACCATTGAATACGGTCTAATAGAAATTAAAAGTGGATTTGAACCCCTTTTTTTTTTCTTTTTTCGACCTTGGTTGTTCTTTTGTGTTGGCCCAACAGCGTCAGAGACGGTGAGAGCCTGCTTCTCTCTGGGCCTTGTCACGTTCACTCCTCTGACATTTAAGGATGAGTCACTTTCTCAATGGGCACTAGACCTGGCAGCCTCTGCTTCTGCTGGAATGGCTGTCATCTGTAATAAAACATTCTGATAGGAGGCAGTAGCCCGGGTCTGTGATAGAACATTCTGATAGGAGGCAGTAGCCCGGGTCTGTGATAGAACATTCTGATAGGAGGCAGCAGACCGGGTCTGTGATAGAACATTCTGATAGGAGTCAGCAGACCGGGTCTGTGATAGAACATTCTGATAGGAGTTCTGATAGAAGTTGTTTGAGCAGATCTGTGATAGAAAGTTATGGTTGGAGTCAGTAGATCATGTCCGTAATATAATGTTGGGGTTCAAGTCAGAAGATCGGGTCCCTATTATGAAGTTGGTGTGGAATCAGTGGATCAGGTCCCTATTTTAAAGTTGGAGTTGAAGTCAGTAGATCAGGTCCCTATTTTAAAGTTGGAATTGAAGTCAATAGATCTGGTCTCTATTATAAATTTGGGGTAGAGTCTGTAGATCAGGTCACTTGTATAAAGTTGGGGTTGAAGTCAGTAGGGGTGGAGTCAGTAGGACAGGTCTCTATTATAAAGTTGGGGTGTAGTCAGTAGATCAGGTCTGTAATATAAATTTGGGGTGGAGTCAGTAGGTCAGGTCTCTATTATAAAGTTGGAGTTGAAGTCAGTAGGTCAGGTCTCTATTATAAAGTTGGAGTTGAAGTCACTAGATCAGGTCCCTATTATAAAGTTGGGGTGTAGTCAGTAGATAAGGTCTGTAATATAAATTTGGGGTGGAGTCAATAGGTCAGGTCTCTATTATGAAGTTGGAGTTGGAGTCAGTAGATCCGGTCTCTATTATAAAGTATTTAATATAAAGTTGTAGTTGAAGTAAGGTGAGTGGGATCCAAGGACACGGAGATGCTCAATTTTCTTGACTTCCTTTGTAGCTAACAGAGTGACTCATCTCTTTTAGCATCCATTCCATGTGAATGGCAGCCTGAGGGGGTGGAAATGTGCTTTAAAATGGGCAAAAGACTCTCTCCTGTATTCAAATAGCATTTCTCTGCAACTTTGGCTTTCAAATAAATGCTAGTCCTTTTCTTTACAAACCCAGGCAAGTTTGCATTGGTGAGTGCTGAAGTGGACAGATTGTGTTTTGTGAAAAGCAAAAAAGTTATTCCTTTTAACTGCTAAATCAAATTCTCTTGTGTTTAACTGTTAGCTGGAATCTCAGCAAGAGACACAAAGAGACACAAAGCAGGATCACCGAGTTAGCGGGATAACTGCACAAATTAAAATCCGGAGCAGTTCTTTTTACTTCAGTCCATGTTCCAGGTTTGGGCAGGGTCCGGGTTTTACTCCGTGCACTCATCCAGCGGACTCAGTAATCCATCTTTGTGGAGCAGGCCCCAGGTCTGCAGTGACATGAGCTTGGAACATGCAGGTCTCGAGGTCCCTTCGACTGTCATCAGAATGACAGTGGCGCTTAGCTGTGGGTGTTGAAGACCGGATGGAAATCGACGGTTGTGTGTGCAGGAGAATGGGAATCTGGCTTGAAAATGCTTTTTTTACACTCAAGTACCAGCTGCCTTGAACCGGAGAAATGTGAGATAGGTCTGCAAGGCTTCTTTCACACCACAGAAAAGTACACATTTAGTAAACATATTTCAGGGAGAATAGAAGGGAAAATCGTGTTATGTTACATTTAATTTTCCATCGCCGACACACACTCTACACATGTCTTTGAATTCCTCATTTCTTTGATCTTGAATGGGAGTTTGTACTTTGTTTAAGATAATGACATTCAGAAATTTAATACAATTCCTATACCTCAAATCCCATTATCAACATCCTAATATCTCTTCTGCTGGGACTGTAATTATATATGTTTACACACAGCTTCAGTGGAGAAGGTGGCAATGTGGTTCATTACACTGTATAAAGTATGCATGTGCATGCATGTTTGTGTGGTGCCTGTTTGTACACAGGATGTGTGTGTGTGTGTGTGCATAGAGGGAACACAGTGCCTATGCACAGTATATTGAGGTGAGTGCGTGTGGTGTGTGTGTGTGTGTGTGAGCATAGAGGGAACACAGTGCCTATGCACAGTATATTGAGGTGAATGTGTGTGTGCGTGCATGCGTGCGTATCACATCCATATTATATTACATTACATTACATGGCATTTAGCAGACGCTCTTATCCAGAGCGACGTACAACAAAGTGCAAATCAAACACAAGAACAAGTGCAAAAGTGGACCTGAGAGGACAGTACAGTTCCGAGTCCTGGTATAAACATACAGAAATTCAGAACCCTTGAAGAGTACAATCAACTTTCAAACTAGCATACCACAGTTGGCAACTAGAATACAACAATACAACAGCCAATAAAAACAACAATACCTATACAAGTAATGATATCTATACATAAGTGCCATTACGGTCTAAGGCTAATCACGGTGATTGTGAGTTGGGGAGGGAAAAGTGTAGCCTGAAGAGATGGGTCTTCAGTCTGTGCTTGAAGGAGGTCAGAGACTCTGCCGTTCTGACATCCACCGGGAGGTCATTCCACCACCGTGGGACCAGGACAGACAGCAGACAGCATATGAGCCTGGAGAGAGAGAATGTACAGAACAGTCCATTCATTTGTTGCCTGGTTCTGTTGTCCCCCTGACTGAAATAAAAAAAGAAGATTTATTTCAGGCACTCCTTGGTTAACTCCTCTGGCTGTGGAGTCACTGTGTTCCTCCCTCCTGATGGGATTAGGCAGATGTGCTCCTGTCTTGCTTGGCACAATGGAGACAGATGCTGCAGGCACACCACCCCTGCACTCTCTCCTTGCATTCCGTGCCCTTTGTTGAGTCCCGGAGGATCATGGGTAAATCTTTCTTGCTCACCTCAGGTGACAGATTTACCCATGATCCTCTGGGAAAGTGAGTTAAGAGTGACATTGAATGGTGACTACCGTGGGGTTTCCTTTATGGACCCATTTCTGCTTTACTGTGCTCACCAAATGCTACGCCTGTGTTAATGCAGGTGTCCGTGAGTCCTCTTGTGCCTTATAATCCACAGCACCTCACATTCCACTGAGTTCACGTTCAGCCCAACCTCCGCCGTGCACTTTCACCCAGTTCCCGTTGATACTACGGATTCAACAGCATCAGAACACATGGCCCATCGCAGGCCAGAGGAATGTCCATTTCAAATATCATGTAGAACAAAGTTAACCTGTGCACAGGACTGTCCACCCACTATATGTACTCTATTCAGACAGAGAAAGAGACAGTACCTACAGTACTATGTAGAAGTCTTAGGCACCCTAGACTTTATTATATATATGCTTATTTTTGTGTGTGTTAGTATAAAAGAACGCATTTGAGATTTCCAAATTTTTCATTTTCCAAAAGATTTAATTTTACAGAGACATTTTTGTATTTCATTAAAAAAAGTAACATATTACTGAAAGCAATTTACTACTTTTCATATAAAAACTTGATTAAGGGTTTTCTGTCTAAGATCAGAAGCAAGGAGCCAACCAACTGTGGCAAGTTCTCCAACATGCTTGGAACACCTCCCTGCTGATTGTCTTATAGAACTGCAGGACAGTGTTGGCTCAGAAAAGTGATGCAGTTTTAATGCTGAAGGGTGGTCACAAAAAATATTGATTTGATTCCGTTTTTTAACTATTCCGCCAAATTCCTAAAATGTTACGTAAAATGTGTTGTATCTTTATTTAGGACCTTTCGTTTAATTACTTTTGAAATAATCTTATCTGTAATGAAGTTTATACAGGTGCCTAAGACTTTTGCACAGTACCTACATTTGAACATGGGGTGAGAACTGGTCTCTCCTGTGCGCCAACCTCTGTCCCCAAGTGCAGAATTTCAAAAGGCAAATTAAATTAAATTGATCAATGATGTATAAAGGATGTGCTACGCAATGTCTTAGATCCGACAATATAATTTTAATGTGTTTAATGCTGCTGGACAATTGAACCGTAATCATTCACAGCTCAATGGTGTGTGGATAATATACATAAAGGATGCCGCATAACATCTGAATAACTGCTCCTCAACAGTAAGAACAAACAAAGGGTTTTAATCAATGTGAAAGAACAAAAAAAAGAAAAGAAATAGGAAATTTCCAAGCACAATAATGAATAATGAATGAATATCATTTTGTTTGCCATTGCGATGCCCCGTGGTTAATTAATTTACCAGGCACTGAGATCACAAAACGCAATTAACTGTGAAAATGATAAGCTCTGTGGAATTTGTTGGAAATTGAAGACACTTGCGCGACCCAGACTCATTTAAAGACAATACCTTTCTGTGCGGCAGTATTCAATAAGACGGACGGCTCTTGGTGAGGAAGAAGAGGCTGTCTTCTCGAGCGAAAATCACGGCAAGTGCTGCGGTTCCGTTGGCTCGGCGTTTTCCTCGGGAGACGGCAAGTGCCGCAGTTACACTGCAGCACGGGGAGCATCTCGCCAACGATGGCGGTCCGTGGACGCATCTGGAATATGAACACGCGTGCGTACGTCATAAGAAGCCATCGCAATTAGCCATTATTTTTGTAGCCAATAACCATTATTTCTTACCCTGGAAAAAACAGAATCTGACAACACAGCTGTCCCCATAGACAGGTTAGCCCTGAATGAATGAATGAACGAATTAAATAACTGAACGAACGAGGTACAATTATTATTAAGCAGCCTCAGAAGTCTGCGGGGGGGGGGGGGTTGTTATTATTCAGGGGTCGTGTGGTGGGGGCCCAATGTGAGATCTCTTCATGGACCCCCCTGCCTGCAGTCAAGCTCGTGCACTGGCCTCCCGGAGCCTGACGCAGTGACGTGGGCTGAGCCACTCACGGACGGAAGCAGCCGTGGCCTTCGCGTGAAGCCAGCGCGGTTTCTATCTAAAGTGACAGTGTCGATTTTTTAAAATGTGGAAATAATGAAAGCTGTTCCGTTCTGGCAGCGACCGTCCCCGTCCATTAATCTTTTTACAGTGCTCTAACACTGCACCCTCGTCCGCAGACCAGCGGGACAGCTGCCATTTTGTTTTTTGATGAGAAGTGTAGTTGAAGCAAAGGTCAATATTGCAAGTGATGCATGACAAGGGGCCGTGACAAGTCTCCTCTAAATATGCTCAGCCATCATTATCCGTAATGAGAAATTCTTTTCAGATATTCATCTTCATGACAGTTTTCCCCAACCAGACATTTGGTGAATGAGAGAGCCTCCAATATACGTACGTTTCAATCATCAACTTCTATAACTGAAGGAGTGATTGGGAAACTGATATAAAACTAAACTCTTATACTGTGAGTATGCTGGTGTATGTCTGAAGGTTATCAAGCGTTGCAATAAATTGGGCGTTCAGGTCAGACTGGGGTTAATGAATTAGTTTTTGATCTTTGAATCTCAGAATATTTTTTTGAGGAAATGTCTTTTCCCAAAATATATATATATATTTGGGGAAATTTAAAAAAATATTCTGAGATTCATATATATATATATATATATATATATATATATATATATATATATATATACACACACACATATATTCATTCACACACGGTAATTAACTATGATTCTTTATTTTGAGCAAAAATACTACGTTTGCTTGTCTTCAAACTGCCCAAGGGAAATTTTCCCAGGGTATAATTAAGCGATAACTCACGACAGGCAGTGGTGTATAGACATTTTATCACAGCTAAGGGGCGTTCAGCCCAACACGCAGGTGCGCAAACCCCGTAGCTGTGATAAAATTTCTATTTGCCACATGCTAGTGAGTTATTGCTTTTATAAAACGGTTACCAACTATCCAACATGAGTGGGATCACCTTGCGTAGGTCTACTCATATTATTATTTGGAGAAGCGTTGCTCTGCTTTCTCCGGTCCACAAGTTTGAAAGTTTCGGTCACCCTAAAGCACTCGCACTTCGGTCTGCTTACGGGCACAAATCTCTCTAGCAAATCTAGACCCGCGTCGTATAGTTTCTGATTCACGTGGAAGCCGAGGCAGTGTGTAGCTCTGCGTCCCTGCTTGCTTGCCATTTCTGGGCAACATTGCTGCTAGTGATTGACATGCATCGACTAGCATCTAACGGCTTTTCTATTTTGACTCGAATGGCTGCTTCGCCGCAGAGAGATACTTGAAAATATAACTGGAAACAAGCGTTAGAACTCACTGCGGCAATATATAGAAATGTTATCACTGCTATGAACCAATCAGACTGTGAGATTTGTCCAGCCCGTTTCATAACATCACATAAAAACACAAATTCTAATCACATGCCATTAATACTCACGGTGTACGGTATCTATTGTCCCGAGCCCAACTCTCTCACTGTCACAGTGTGAGTATTTCCCTTTTGTGTGATAGCCCTGCTTGGCGCTATATAGGCTATGACACATGTTCCAATGCCCTATGGTTCACACTTTAGCAGGCGGGAGATCCATCAGCAGAACCGATTCTCAATACCACGCATCGCACCCATCTGCCATTAGCCCATGGAGACGCACAATCACGGTTAGTGTACATAAATCGCGGTTGAGGCGAATTTCGATTCACGCGTAACGTCGCGTAGGAAAACATTAATTACCGGAATGCACAGGCATCGAATTAGAGGAGGCAAACAGATGCTAATTCTTTTTCACTCAGATTAAATTAGGGCCATGGCCGATGGGGGATGCGTGTTGGTTCATCCGTGTAATTAGGACTAGGTCCTGGCAGCACCCCTGAATGTCTGTCTTCAGTATTTGTGAGTCGTGACTTCTGAGACCTGTGTAATTTCCTCCCCGGTCAGTTGTAATAAGGTCAGCGTGACGTCTGACAGCTGTACCCATTATCACTGCGCAAGAGAAAATGGAAGCTTCATTTTGTGCTTCTATAGCTTGTTATGGATAATTGCTAATTCCTCTCTAATTTTAGCCGGTTGAATCTACAAAAGACTTCAAAAATATACAGATGAAAACTTTCAATGACTGTTCACTGGAAAATAAATTTGGAGTGCTCCAATGTTATTTTCCAACTCTATAGTCTGCGGTTGTTACATTACATTACATTACATTACATTATTCTGTAGAGCACCTCTCCCACCTTTGTAGTGATTAAGCAGTGTTTAAATATGTTGCTGTTCAACTGACACTTTCATGGGATATACCTACTCAAGGTGGAGACATGAATCTTGGTGAAAATAATTAAGGGACTGTGCCCAATCAGTGTGCCAAATTTCAAAAGTTTTTACCAAACGGTTCTAGGGGCTGCCATTGATACCCCAGCTAGAATAAAATATGACGATGACGATGATGATGATGATGATGATGACACTGTGTCGGACAAGTGGGACCATATCCTTACGATTCTCAGCATGCTAGATGCTCACCGCGTAGAGGTCGGTCTACTTTCTGCATCAGAAAAGGTTTTTGCAGCTACTATTGACTATTTGAATAAATCACTATGGGGTTATAATCATTCCTAGCTGGCTAGACTGCTACAACATGCCATGGACTGACTCGCAAGCTTCCGCTATGATACTTGGCTAGCAGGGATTCAATGTCACTGGCCCAGATGTTAAAAAAAGACATTTTGAAGGGGGCTTGAATTAATAAGGCCTTAATTTCTACATTGCTAATCATCCTCTTCATGAGTCCAGCGATGTAAATCCCTAAGAAATATAACCTAGAAATTGAATACTAAAGTTGGTGAGCCTGGTCAGAGAGCCAGATTTTTCATGCAGAGAAATTTTTTTCATTTATTTTAAAGGAGTAATATTTTTAAAAGCATGGCAGAGGTCATGATCAATTATATTTATTATCCCACTGGGAACTGCTAATGGTTGCATGCGGGCAAATATAAATGGCAAGAACAGTAATAGGGCCTAACTGTGAGAAAGTGCAGGGTCCATGGATGTGTGCACATGCAATTAAGCTGCAAAGAGCCGCACAACAAAAGTGTGGACAAAGGTGACAGTGTGGCTCTTTATGTATTTTTCTGACCCTTTAAGCCTTTGAGAGTGTGGCAGAGCGGAAAGATTTTTTTTTTTTGAAAAATATTGAAACCTTTCCATCTTTGTCTCAATTATTCTCTTGACAATTCTTCTGCTTTTAAGGATATAATTGCTTTTTTGAGCCTCCCCGCCTCAGTTGATGTGAGGTGAACATAATTCAAGGAAAATGGCGACCGGGCCCACATTAATAGACTCACCCCGGGTCTGTGAAAATTAGCGTAGTGGTTAAGGTGCATGACTGGGGCCCGCAAGGTCGGTGGTTCGATCCCCAGTGTAGCCACAATAAGATCCGCACAGCCGTTGGGCCCTTGAGCAAGGCCCTTAACCCAGCATTGCTCCAGGGGAGGATTGTCGCCTGCTTAGTCTAATTGCTTTGGATAAAAGCATCAGCCACATGTAATGTAATGAAATGTGCAGGATAAATAAAAATCTTCTTCTTATTCTTGTTCTTTGTCATCTTCTTACTTGTTTTCTTCAACCACTTTGTAAATGGTAAATAGTAGTAATTTAATCCAAAGTGAATTACAGTTGATTAGACTAAGCAGGGGACAAACTACAGGCTGCTGAGTGGTTTTGTTTTCTATGACTCCTAGATAGTAAATGGTAAAATGGTAGGAATTTATATAGCGCCTTTATCCAAAGCGCTGTACAATTGATGCTTCTCCGTTCACCCATTCATACACACACTCACACACCGACGGCGACTGGCTGCCATGCAAGGCGCCGATCAGCTCGTCAGGAGCATTTTGGGGGTTAGGTGTCTTGCTCAGGGACACTTCGACACAGCCCGGGCGGGGGATCGAACCGGCATTAAACCCCCTTAAACCCCCTTAACCCCCCCCCCCCCCGCTGCTGTAGGAGCAATAAACAATAATAGAGTTGGTTTGCTTTATTCTTCACTCAGTCGGTTTCTAATCATTCCAACGGTCCAATGGCTTTTCCCTGCAGGCTACAGCTCAGAGTAAGGTAACGACCATCTGCAGTGTGTCCTGTCTTCCAATCTGGAAAGTTCACTCATTTACATTACACTAATGGCATTTGGCAGACGCTCTTATCCAGAGCGATGTACAACAAAGTGCAAAGTGCGTACCCCATAACCAGGGATAAGTGCGCTGAAAAACCCTAGAGGGAAGCACAATTTCAACTGCTACCTGCACTACAAAGATAAAGACTAGGGCCTATTTGATCATCAGTTTCTTTTTTCTTTTTTTTTTTGAAAATAGTAATTCCGCAACACGTAAATGTATGAATAAATTGATTACCTAGCCAAACAGAACTAGCACTGACACAAGTCAATAACACAGGTGGGGAGAGATTCTGCTGTCCTGACCTCCACGCGGATGAACTTGGTAACCTTTCTCAGAACGGCCAGCCCAGAGACAGTGGCGCACTAAATTTCGACTAGCCGGGTCGGTAACACAGGAGTGGCTGTTCGTCAAGTTCGGCTTGTCTGGGGCGTTGACACGAGCGACCTTGCCCGGTAGCTGTTGCTGTTCCCGGCGGCGTGGGTCGTAAAAAAACAGCCGGCAGACAGGAAAGGGGGAGCGATCTCCTGTCGACAGAGAGAGCCTGTGCATTACCCCCCCCTTCCCCCAGCCCCCCAGCCCTCTTCATCACACCTGTGAGCCCCCCACTCCAGGGGCCAGAACACCGCGTTTCTCCGTGACGTCTGGAGGCGACAACTGTCGATTAGCCGTGCTGCTCTGACGCGCGTACCCCACAGAGGAAGTGATGGAGGGAGAAGAAAAGAACACAGGGCCCTTTCCAATCACTCGTTTTTGTCGTTTTTTCTTTTTCTGGCCATTTTTTTTTTCTACTCCTAGCTCCATCCATCAGAGAGAGAGAGAGAGAGAGCGAGAGAGAGAGAGAGAGAGAGAGAGAGAGAGGCTAGGAAAAGTGGCAAGAAGAAGAAATGAAGATGGGGAAATCGTGCATTAGTCAAACGGAATGTTCTTAAAAAGAACGTCAGTTCAAAGCCACGTCAGTCACAGAAGCGGCAGACGGGGAGAGGTGGATCCACAGGTCGCTAGTGTTTTCTTGTTCGAAGGAAAGACCGGAACTTATACTCCTAGCTCCGAGAGGGAACAGTAAAAGCAGATTGCGATTGGAATGAGCCCACAGATTCAGATTTAAAACGGCTGATTGTTATTACTGAGGTGACAGATTAAGGGGAGCTTCACCCTAAAGCAGCGGTCCTCACTCCTGGTCCTGGAGAGCCGCAGGGTGTGCTGGGGTCCTCACTCTTGGTCCTGGAGAGCCACAGGGTGTGCTGGGGTCCTCACTCCTGGTCCTGGAGAGCCGCAGGGTGTGCTGGGGTCCTCACTCCTGGTCCTGGAGAGCCGCAGGGTGTGCTGGGGTCCTCACTCTTGGTCCTGGAGAGCTGCAGGGTGTGCTGGGGTCCTCACTCCTGGTCCTGGAGAGCTGCAGGGTGTGCTGGGGTCCTCACTCCTGGTCCTGGAGAGCTGCAGGGTGCGCTGGGGTCCTCACTCCTGGTCCTGAAGAGCCACAAGGTGTGCTCACCTGGTTTCTCGAGACTGAATCGGTTGCTGATATTAAGGCGAAAACATAAACCAGCACACCCTGCGGCTCTCCAGGACCAGGAGTGAGGACCCCAGCACACCCTGCGGCTCTCCAGGACCAGGAGTGAGGACCCCAGCACACCCTGCGGCCCTCCAGGACCAGGAGTGAGGACCCCAGCGCACCCTGCGGCTCTCCAGGACCAGGAGTGAGGACCCCAGCACACCCTGCGGCTCTCCAGGACCAGGAGTGAGGACCCCAGCACACCCTGCAGCTCTCCAGGACCAGGAGTGAGGACCCCAGCACACCCTGCGGCTCTCCAGGACCAGGAGTGAGGACCACTGCCCTAAAATCACATTAAAGTAGTTTAGCATGATAAACTGATAAGTCCATTATATGGTTTAAAAATTTTACTTCAGCATATACTTTATTGGGTATTTATTTGACTTATTTTTTTTACTTCTATTGCTATAGCCTAACCACTTATGATGCATTGGGTGCTCTTCTGCATACCACTGTTGTAATGTGTGGTTATTTCTGTTACTGTCACCTTCCTGTCAGCTTTGACCAGTCTGGCCATTCTCCTCTGATGACCGGATTTTATTTTTCACAATTTTTTGCGAACTCTAGAAGCTAGTGTGCGTGAAAATCCCAGGAGATCAGCAGTTTCAGAGATACTCAAACCACCCTGTCTGGCACCAACCATCATTCCACGGTTGAAGTCACTTCGATCACATTTTTTCTGATGGTTGATGGTGAACATTAACTGACACTCCTAACCTGTATCTACATATCTTTTGTATGCATTGCACTGCTGCCACACAATTGGCTGATTAGATAATCGCACGGATAAGCAGCTATAATAAAGTTCCTAATAAAGTGCTTGGTGTGTGTATACTGTATGTTCGTACTCCCATTATGGCAAAATCTACCCAGGACAGCCAAGGACACTCAATATAGCAGTGATACATAGCTAGGACAAAGAGGTGTGTTTTGGATGCCCTGGTTCAAGCCTGCACTTGAGCACAGTGAAGTCATTAGGATGCACTTGCAGTCTGCAGCTGTAGCCTGTACTCATATACAGTACATGTCAGATAAGATATGATTGAGTCAATTAAATAATTAAGACCCGATGTTGGCGTAAAATCCCGAAACGGATCGGCCCTTGTTGCACACCCCTGATACAGAGGTTATACATCCATAGCAGAGAGAAGAGAAGCATTAAGCAATTCTGTTTGGATTATGGCAGTGGTTCTCAACAGGAGGGACCTGTCAGGGGTCCTTGGGATGATAGGAATGATTATTATTATTATTATTATTATTATTATTATTAATCTCCAATCACAAAACATCGAGACATATGTGAATATTCAGTTTAATAGCACAAAGCAAGCAATTAAAAGTATACCCTCTACTTTCTGGAGATTTGCTCTGAATGTGAAAAAGGAAATAAAGGATTTTTTTTGCTTTGTTATGAATAGTTTACTTACAGTAAAAAGGACCACTAATATTCATGAACACCTGGTACTGTCTTGAATCAATAGTATCCATGACATGCTGGGAGGTTCTTTAAATTTGGTGAAACTAAATAAATAGAGAATTGCTATATGCATTCTTCATTTAAGCAGGAGTGCCATTTAATTCATGGTCACTACCTGAGGACGTGCAGCAGTGGGTAACTAATGTGATTGTGTGGCCAGAACATTAAAGACTGAGAAAGCAAATAGTAAGTTAATTTGTATGGATGCTTTATCGCATTTGTGCCACAGTGCTCCGCAGTCAACATTAAAATAACATTCCCTGCAGTGGGATCAAATGAAAGTGTAAGCAAAAACAGGGACATTAATGTACCAAAAGTTAGATTATTTAAAAGTGCAAAAAAACATGATTTAAAAGAGTATTCAAAATTGTAAACATTTTTCACTAAGATGACTAGATAGACTGGAGCCCAGTACAGGTTTTGATTATTATTAATATTAATATCCATACAGCTCCTTGCTTGCAAATTAGACTTTAAAAGATAACCAAAATTATTATAATTTCTTGACAAGTGACTCAAAATGCTTTACGGGGGAAACTCACCTCAACCACAACTACCTGGGTGATGCATGGCAGCCATTTCACTCCAGAATGCTCAGCACACATCAGCTTAGGTACTATTTACTTACATTAATGGCAGTAATGGCAATAATACATTTGGCAGATGCTCTTATCCAGGGCGATGTACAGTTGATTAGACTAAGCAGGAGACAATCCTCCCCTGGAGCAATGCAGGGTTAAGGGCCTTGCTCAAGGGCCCAAGCTGTGTGGATCTTATTGTGGGTACACCGGAATTAGAACCACCGACCTTGCATGTCCCAGTCATTTACTTTAACCACTACGCTAGGTCTGGCATTCAGAAGGTTGCCAGATCTGCCGCCCTGGGTGTGTCGAATTGACCATGAGCAAGACTCCTAACCCCCAATTTCTCCCGATTAGCTGATTGATAGCTTTCATGGCGGCCTATCACTGTGTGTAAATGGGTTAATGTCCTATGAATCCAAATGTTATGAACATATACTGTAGCTGTACAAAATAATGTTGTATTTGTAGTATTCCGATGACGTCACTTGAATAGCTGGGTGCCATACTGTGCGGATAGCTCGCTAACACAAAACCGCCCACCACCATGTGGAGTGCAATTAGAAACATGTAAAACGATTCTTCGAAAATGGTCACAACGTGTGTAATTTATCGTTGTCATAACAAATCCAGCGGGGACAAGAGTGAGCGGTTTTATAGAATCCCAGTGGTGAGAGAGAATGAGGGAGAGGAGTTTAAGCCAAGCCTGAAGGAACTTATGACTGGCCAGAATAAATGAGTTAAGCAGAAAGATGTCCGGCAATCATAAAGCAGCAGTGAGTTCTGATCACTTCATGCAAAGTATCTAGGCAGATCAAATTGATTAATGCCAGCGTTGACAACTAACGTTAATGTTTAGTATCACGTTAGTAAAACAGGGTAACTTTAGCCGGCTAGTTACAACATTAGTTGGTTAATGTTAGCTAGCGTTTACTCGTTTACGTTAACGTTAGCAGATAGCGATCCTTACCTTAAAAGAGCACACTGGCCATTTATGGCCACATTTACGATATTTTCCCTTTATTTCTAGGCAAACGGGAGTGGCAATTGTCAAGTTTTGTTATGTCCATGTCTTATGGATCTAATCCATCGATAAGACAATTTCTTTCTTCATATCGTCCCCATGATAGTTTGTCTAAAGTATCTTTATATTTCAAGTTGTTATTGGTTGGTCCCGGTTGTCAGTCGTGATATTTTGGCCGCGGTTCGTTTTCTGAGTGACGTCATGGAATACTATGAATATCTTCCTGCTACAGTCACTGCTTGTGCAAACAGACTTCCCGATCGGCTGATTCCAATCCGCGAAAAAAGGCCGATGCGTTCTGAAATAAACGCCACCCTTCCCTGCCTTTCAGAACGGCTTTAATGCCGCAGAATCCGACCACGTGCTGCGCTCTTCTGCAGTTTATTTATGGGCAGTGAGCCTGCCTTCACGCGGATCAGAACATATTCACTCTGCCACCGTCCTTATCTGTCTGGACCGTAATTCTGGGAATGCTTTAGTGTCCCTCCGTGTGGGAGATGAACGCTGATGGGCTTGATGAATGAATGGAGACGGCCCTGTGGGCTCAGGAGATTGTGTACACGCCTCATAATTCTTGATGTGCTCAAGACGGCCACACCTTCTCTCTCATTTTAGTAATGCCTCTCTCTTTTTTGTCCGGAGTCATCCATCTTGGGCAGTCGTTGTCTGTCCCTTCTTGTGGGCACTGGTATGGATTGAATAAAGACTCGTGTCCAAACAAGAAAGCAGTAAGAACTTTTTAAATTACTGGATCGTTCTTTTCTGATAAAAAAAAACAAAACAGTAATTTGTTCTGGCAAGAGCATCAGTGTAAATGCCTAAATGCTGACATAAATGATTGGGGCTTGACACTATTTAGGAATTAGTGCTGAGACTGAATTAATTCCCTGCAACTGTTCCCTGGTTTAAATGTTTGTTTGTTTGATTTACTCTTGCTCATTGAATGGAATGAGGAGGTGGATCCGTCTGAAAGAAATCAGTGACTCTTGCTTTTGTAGCAATATGAAAATGGCGGGCAAAGTTAAACCCTGTGTGGTTACAGCACTGGGAAGGTTTGGCGTGTAACATCCTGCACACATAAGTGCTGAGGACGGACATGCTATGCACACGAACAGGCGGCGCCTTCAACGGAGGTGTGTTGTCCGTTACCGTATTAACACGACTGCATGAAATAATTAACCACAGAAACGGGGAATAACATTTAGACGTGCTTTTTAATGTTAACGGTTTTTAATGTTCAGTTGGCACTACTTTTTACACATATCACTCCACGGCTCTTATGCGCGTACACTACAGTCGTGTACTGGGACAACGTAAAGTAGTAAGTGTATTACGAGAGATGTTGATGTTGCTCGCGTGGAAGCCAGGGAGTTCTCTTCCGCGGTAAGGTCAGATACATCACTGTCCCCCTGAGTCTCTGCACTCAGGCTGTAATTATTTTAATAACCGGATGAAGTGCTAAACCCACTTCACCGCGGGGTGTCTTATTTAGGCTTCTCAGGCGATTGTAATGTAAACGAGAGCGATAATGATAATAACCTCCTTTTATGATGGTGAAGAGCATGTTTAGCTGTTTATGAACGCTTATCGACACTCAGCGACCAGCTTATTAGGTAGACCTGTACACCAGTTTGTAAATGCTAATATTTAATGTGCCAATCATATGGCAGCAACTAGATAATAATAACTATATAAAAGCATGCATATGTGGTCAAGAGGTTTAGCTGTTTTTCAGACCAAATGTGAGAATGGGGAAGAAATGTGATCTAAGTGACTTTCAACATAGAATGATTGTTGGTGCCAGACAGGGTGGTATCTCAGAAACTCTTGATCTCTTCTGGGATTTTCATGCATAACAGTCTCTAGAGTTTGCAGAAAATGGTGCGAAAAACAAAAAACATCCAGTGAGCAGCAGTTCTGCCGACAGAAATGCCTTGTTAATGAGAGATGTCAGAGGAGAATGGCCAGACTGGTCAAAGCTGACAGGAAGGTGACAGTAACGCAGATAACCACACATTACAACAGTGGTATGCAGAAGAGCATCTCTGAACACACAACACGTCAAACCCCTAAGTGGATAGTAGGGGTGCAACAAATAATGAAGGTAGTTGACTAAAATCGATGACCAAATTAGTTGGTGACATCATCGCATGTGTTTTTCGGGCTGACTCGGAATGCTCTGACTTGTAGGCATTACCCCTTACTGGAGTGAAGTGAACAATAGCGTGATGGCAACACCTTCACAACCAAAAACCACTATGAAATGGTTTATTCTGCTTATATCCGCTTATATGGAGTTCAAATTGTAGTTCATTTCCGATCACACATACATTTGCACACAAATTTCCAAAAGTATTGATAAATGAGGCCCAGTGCATGGATGACATTTAAGAAAATAATATTTAGATAATATTTGGGCTGGAGCTCTGGGGTCACCTTGCCAGCTTTTTTCTGGAGCGTGAGAACGCCGCTACAACGTCCCAGGAGCACTGAGAAAACGTCCTGCCTGAGTTGAAAGCGCTCTGTGTGTGGCGTTCACTGGACTTGAGCAAGAGGAAGTGCGTGGAAAAAGATGCAGGGAGGAGAGAGAGAGATGTGCGAAAGAAGAAAGAAAGAAAGAAAGAGAAGAGATGGGAGAGGAAGAAATGTGTCTTTGTGTTGAGAGAGCTTGAATGAGCTCTGTGGCTCTTTGTCCCATCATCATTCACTACGTTCCTCTGAGAGGGAGAGAGAGAGAGAGAGAGAGAGAGAGAAGGTGGGAGGATCAGAGGAAGATTTAAACGGAGAGAACATTGCTCTCTACCTCCTCAGATCTCTGACCACTCTGTCACCATCCCTCGCTTTTATCTTCCCTTTGTAAGTCTTAAGTGTCAGGCCCATTTTTCTCCACCGATTTACTCCTCTGATTCCGTGGCCCCCTGTTGCACACGCTAAGCGTTTTCACGCTGCTTCAGACGTGCATTCGCTCAAGCCCACAGAAGCTGTTCCCCACCCAGGACTTGAACCCGTGACCCCCAGCAGTCGGCAGGCTGCCATTTTGCACCGGGAGCTTTTCTATCTGCTCTGGCACAGCACATGGAGACAGAGGGGCTAGCATTAGCATTACAACCACATAGGAGGCAGAGGGTGTTATCATTAGCATTGCTGTAGGCCTGAAAACAGACGCCCACTCGAGCCCAGGTGTTCATGATTACATTTATTTAGTGGATGCTTTCATCCGAAGTGACGTACTATAAGTGTATAGAGTAACAGCTACAGAACATGGGTCGGATAAGGTACTATGCACACAACGTTTCAGCTGCCAACAGCCATGAACATGATATTTGGTTCACATGGTAAACATAGGCTAAGGCAGTAGGTATGGTAGGTACAGTATATCGGACAGGAAGCAAGGCAAGGTACAGTACATATGGTAAACAAATACAGGAAGCCTGTAGCGTAGTGGCTAAGGTACACGACTGGGACAGCCTGTAACGTAGTGGCTAAGGTACACGACTGGGACAGCCTGTAGCTTAGTGGCTAAGGTACACGACTGGGACAGCCTGTAGCCTAGTGGCTAAGGTACATGACTGGGACAGCCTGTAGCCTAGTGGCTAAGGTACATGACTGGAACCTGGACAGTTGGTGTTTCAAGCCGTGGTGTAGTCACAATAAGCAAAATCTGTTGGGCCCTGTTAAGCAAAATCTGTTGAGCAAAGGCACTTACGCCCGCATTGCTCCAGCAGGGGGTTGTCCCCTTCTTCAAATCAACTGTAAGTTGCTTTGGATAGAAAGCATCAGCCAGATAACAAATAAAATGTAAAAATTCAGCCCCGGGATGGATACACCAGCCCAGAGGAGAGATGTGTAGACAGGCATTGGCCCAGCGTTGCCATGGCGCTATACCGCCGCGTCGCCATGGCGTTTCAGTCCGCCACTGTTTGTGTTCTCACGCGTTTGGAGGCCTATTACTTTAATGTGCGATGTCGACCCCCCTCGGGTTAACTGGCAGAAAATCGCTCTCTCTCTCTCCCCGCCACACCCCCACCCCCCCTCCTGCCATTTTCCTACTCCCCCCCCAACCCCCCTGTCGCGTGCGTCCGCACACGTGACGGAAATTATCCCGATCGGAGCGGAGAGGAGTGCGCTGGAAGTGGCGCGGTGGACGAGGACGGGCTAATGGAAGCGCAGGAAGCCGCGTCGGGCTCCGGCGTGAAACAGACGTGACCTATCAGAGTCGCCACGTGCGCCTTCGTTAAGCGGCGGAAGACAGCTGTTAGGAAGAAAATTGTATTCCGTGCTCCTTGGCCTCAGAATAGAAACGCTTGTTTTCATGGGCTGAGAAAGTTATTATTCCAGGTCAACCGCCCCCCCCCCCCCGGAAACCTGGAACTTTACAGCGGATCGCCCCTTTCTGTCATCTGGTCAAATCAGCTGGCGGTTAGCTACTGACTGGGAGCCTGGGAGGTCCAGATATGTTGACCTTTGTGACCCTCTAATCTTCGGTGCAGAGATCACGGTGCTGCTCAAAAACATTGGGAACTGTCGTGCATGGGAACCAATCAGATTGCTGCTGCAATTCCTGTCGGTGATTTCTTGCAGCCATGAAGTAAAGAGTGTTAGTGTGGTATATGTGTGTGTGTGTGTGTGTGTGTGTGTGTGTCTGTGTGGTATGTATGTATGTGTGTATCGGTGTCTGCGTACACGTAAGCTTGTGTGCATGTGTGACTGTGTATGTGTTTCTGTCTGGGAACATTTAGGGTGTGTTTGTATGTGTGTGTGAGTATGGTATGTGTATGCATGTGTGTTTGTGTCCGGGAACATGTAGGGTGTGTGTGTGTGTATGTGTGTGGTATATGTATGCACACTAATCTTGTGTGTGCGTGGTGTGTATGTCAATGCATAATAACACTAACTCTTCATGCAGTAGCAGTAGATGTTGGCCCGCGTGAGTCAGCGGGGGGGCAGGGCTTGTGCTTCCTGCACTGGGTGGTGTTGCCATGGCGCCGGGGGCGGAGCCTGTGTCAGGGTTTACTGTGTGGCCCTGCTGGGTCTCTGGTGTTCCCACTGAAGTTCAGCAGCTGGAGGTCAGCCTGCCCCAGCGCTGTGGAGGCAGGTCCGTCTGGCTGATGTCTCATCCTTTCCTGTTCCTGCTCCTGCCGTGTCCCGCGCTGTTCTCTCCAGATTTGTGTTTGCTCACAGAGCAGCTGGTTCCCGCCCCCTGCCCCCTCCCCGGCTGGCAAGAGGTCAAAGAGGTCAAAGAGGTCATGTGGGCCCAGTGACGTGGAGGCCAAACCGTCTGGAACTCTTCTGTTCTAGCTGGTGCCTCCCCAAAGCAATCACAGAAACACACACATACACACTCACATGCGCCTACGCTCACCCACACGCATGCACACATACACGCACATGCACGCACACACACAGCCACCAACTCACACACACATGCGCACACGCACACACACCCCCACCCCCACAAACGCACACACGCACACACATGCACAGTCACCGACCGACACACACGCGCACACACACATGCACACACATGGACGCAAGTACACTCACACACGCCCACACACACACACACACACCCACGCACGCACACATGCACACACACACACACACACACACACACACACACACACAGACGCCCATGCATGCACACATACACACACACACACACACAGGAGGAGCGCAAAAAAAGGTCAGAGAGCAGTGCATGTCTATGATTCCACAGGAAAGTATGCTTGCTAAAGAGAAGAGGCCATTTAGCCGATCTAGGTCAGCATTTTACATGCATTTCCGCATGAGTCAATTCACGCAGAATGGAGTTAGATTAAAAAATGAAGCAGCATATAGCCTAGTGGCTAAGGTACGTGACTGGGACCAAGAAGGTTGGTGAATCAAGCCACGATAAGATCCACACAGCCGTTGGGCCCTTGAGCAAGGCCCTTAACCCTGCATTGCTCCAGGGGGATTGTCCCCTGCCTAGTTGAATCAATTGTTAGTTGCCTTGGATAAGTGCGTCAGCTAAATAACAAATTATTATCATTTCTACATGAGTCAGTTCCATCAGATTGGAGTTACATTCAAAAAGGGTGCCTGCTTTGTGTGTGTGTGTGAGAGAGTGTTCAGAAGAGGCAGACTGGAGTATCACTGCAGTGCTCATTATTCATGTTTCTATCTCATTTGGGGAATGAGTTTGGCTCACCTTGTGTCCCGCTGCATGTATTAGTCACCAGATAGGACAGAGGTCTGAATTAGAGTATAACAGAATGACCGATTATGGACAAAATGACAAGGCAATAAAACTCAGGAAGCAATACCCGTGATGCCTCCAATGCCAGTCTAATCTTTCATCACACCTTCACCAAAAAAAAAAAGGTAATCGCTCAAGCACCTGTTAATGAAAAGCAGACAGGAGGGTGAGCACAGCAGCCCTTCCGATCATGACAACATGTCCTCTCCGACAACCAAACGGAAACCTGAACAAAACCAAAGGAATTATCACTCCATGTCAAACTACACTGCTCAAAAACGTTGAGGGAACACATAATCATCACAGTCTGACACCAAGTCAGTTAAACTCCATTTTGGAAGCACAAGTGATTGTGAATCAATTTCACCTGCTTTGGTGCAAATGAAAGTGACAACAGGCGCAATAGGGCTGCAAAAGCAAGACAAGCCCCAAAAAGATAATGGTTCTGCATGGGGTGGCCACAGACAATTGCTCTCTCCTTATCCTTCCTGACTAATTCTTCACTAGTTTTGTGTTCTGCTAGTGTCCTTGTCACTACTGGTACTTTTTTTGTTCTTCAAGGATCAAATTTCCAAAGTGTACCATGGAGAATGTGTAGTAATGAGTACAAATGAGTATGTTTCCCAAGCAAACCTCTTCGCTGCTATACTGCTAGCCCTGCTCTTAAACCTCTACGCTGCTATGCTGCTAGCCCTGCTCTTAAACATCTTCGCTGCTATACTGCTAGCCCTGCTCTTAAACCTCTTCGCTGCTATGCTGCTAGCCCTGCTCTTAAACCTCTTAAACAAGGCTAGCCTGGGCTGCTAGCTCCAGCCCAGTGGGGTGCCTTCAGAACACGGTGGTCCTGATTTGGGGTCCTGTGCCCCCGCCGCCCCCCCGTCGCGACGGAAAAGACGGCGCGCACGGACTCGGACGCGTCTCGTTTAGCGGCAACATCACTGAGGTCGCGACCTGCCCTGAACGGCAGCACTGTGTGACGCGAGAGCTTCCTGTTCACAATTTATCTGCACATTTAAATGTAGCTGTTTTTCAGACACTCTCATCCAGAGAGAGAGATGCTAATGTGCGTCCACAAAGGATTTGAGCCATTAGTCGCAGACAGTAGCACGCAGACCTGCGACATAAAGATAATTGCCAAAGCCGGGGCCCACGAAATGGAGGACGTTACAAGTAGCAAACGGGCTTGAGGATGCAGTGTTGGATGTAGCTCATCCAGGGCTAGTAAACGAGCATGGTAAATGCTCTGAGCTCGGCGTTACGAGAGCTATATTGCAGCGTAAGCAGGTGTGTTTTCAGTCTGTGAGGGGAGATGGACAGCGACTCGGCTGTCCTGGTAGTGGGGAGCTGCCGTGGGGAGCTCATTCCACCTCTAGGGGGCGCCCTTTGGGGAGGGAACCGCACGGATCCCAGAGGAGGTAGAGCGGTGTAGTCTGACTGGAGGTCAGGTCTGTGGTTTGATGATCGAGTGTCGGTCCCGGGTGGAAACACCAGCTTGGGTCCAGTCTGGTTTGAAGCTGGTTTGGAGACGGGAGGAGCTGGAAACAAGATGGCCGAGATAGCAGCCGTGCTGGCGAAGACCGCGTTCAGCCGGCGGGGCAGCTTGGTGCAGAAAACAGACCACCACCAAATTCCAGATGGTTATATAGCCGGAGCAGAAACTGGGATTTCTACCGTTGGTAAGAGGATGCACTTGGCTCTGTTGGTGGTGGGTAGTCTCGATGTCTTGGCTTTGTGGTGCCACACGACTTGCCCGTTCTGTCCAGGTTGCCAGCTGGTGGAACAGGGGTGCCCAATTGTGTGCTGTAGAGGGCAGTAGTCAGGATTGGCTGATTAGACAACTGCAAGAATAATTAGGTGTACCTAATGAAGGTTTGTGGCTGTTAGGTGTTCCTAATAAAGTGCTCAGTGGGTGTATGTTAACGAAGCAGTTTTTCTTAAAAAAGTACAGCAAAAGTACAGCGAAAAATCCTCTTGATTAAACTCTCTAAATTCAGGACGGAGGGCACTGAGGTTGGATTGAATCAGCCGCCCAGTTTGTTAATCCATTTGTAATCCATTTGGATCTGGCAGAGCAAGCGGAAATTATGATTCATTTTAATGGGAATTATTTTCCCATCCGTTCGCCCTCCGCATATAAACCTGCAATTAAAGCACTTTTGAGACACGACAGAGTGCATTTGCCTGCAGCTAAATGCCCGCTGGGGCAGAATGAGGCCTCGTTTGCCCCTGGTGCAGTTCCTCCTTTACCAGGGGCACCCTCACTTTGGATCCTTCTCACTGTCTGATTGGGTGTGATACTGTAGCTCAAGGGCCAAAGCCTTTCCCATACACTCCAAACATGCGCTGTAATTGATGTAGAGAGGTTCATTATTTGTGCATATATTTTTGCCCGCTTGTTAATGCAAATATTTAATCAGCCAATCATGTGGCAGCAACTAAATGTATAAAGGCATGCAGACATGGTCAAGAGGTTCAGCTGTTTTTGTCAGAATTGGGAAGAAATGTGATCTAAGTGACTTTTACCGTAGAATGATTGATGGTGCAGGACAGGGTAAATGCATTTATATAGTGCCTTTATTCAAACTCTGTACAATTTATGCTTCTCGTTCACCGACACACACACGCACACACACCCACACCATCGTCCAAAACACAGGTACATACCAAGAAGGCACTGTACTCCAGGAGCCAGGAAGGGAGACTAGCACATTGTTTAGGTGTCAGATGGATAGTGAGAGAACCCATTTCTTTCCCATAATCCCCTGGGGAAGCCGGCTGCCTACAGAGAACTTGTTTGCACCAACGGGCTGAGAGGGTGAGGAGGACCGAGTGTCTGGAGAGGCTTACTCACATGCTATACAAAGTCAAGGGTTTCTACTGTGAGCCAAGCCAAAGAATTAAAATGGCGACTTGAAACAGATCCAAGATGGTGGCCAGGCTCTTGAATCCTTAATGAGCTTCTCCAGAGATGTGACACAGAGCCAAAATGGAGGCCATGTTGCTTCTGCACAACCACAACTATAAGCCCATCCCCCATTGAAAAAGCATTCAGCGGGGACTTTATTAGGTAGGCCCTTTATTAGGTAGCTTGTTAACGCAAATATTTAATCAGCCAATCATGTGGCAGCAACTAAATGCATAAAAGCATGCAGACATGGTCAAAAGGTTCAGCTGTTTTTGTCAGAATTGGGAATAAATGTGATCTAAGTGACTTTTACCGTAGAATGATTAATGGTGCAGGACAGGGTAAATATCTGCATTTATATAGTGCCTTTATTCAAACTCTGTACAATTGATGCTTCTCATTCACCGACACACACACACACACACACACACACGATTGGCTGCCATGCAAAGCACCAACCAGCTCATCAGGAGCATTTGGGGGTTAGGTGTCCTGCTCAGGGACACTTCAACACACCCTGGGTGGGATCAAACAGGCAACCCTCCGACTGCCAGATGACTGCTCTTACCGCCTGAGCCAATGTTTGCAGGGAATGGGATGAAAAACTAAAAAACATCCAGTGAGCAGCAGTTCTGTGGGCAGAAACCTTGTTAATGATAGACGTCAGAGGAGAATGGCCAAACTGGCTGACAGGAAGGTGAGAGTAACGCAAATAACCACACATTACAACAGCGGTATGCAGAGGAGCATCTCTGAACACACAATGCATCAAACCTAAATTATCAGGCTACAGCAGCAGAAGAAGTCTAATAAATACCTAATAAAGTGCTCATTGAGTGTACGCCCGTACATGTGTCTGTGCCCGAGTGTGCAGGTGCATGACTCCTTTGTGTGAGTGCGTGTGCGCGCGTGTGTGTGTTTGTGAATGAATGATTGGCGTTTATTGTCCCCCCCGCGCATAAATGCGGTATGAAATGCATTAGTGCACGGATGAATATCCCAGTTAATGCCACTGGCGGTGCGTGTGCACATGCAAAGCAATGAGTGCCCGTTTCTTATGGATTTAATTTAGCGATTTGCTCTGAAATATGACGCATGAATCCCTGATCGCATCTACAGCCCGGGTCTGCAGAGGCAGATCAAAGCGTTCGTATCCTCGCCCTCAGCAAATCAGTCAAAAGCACAAAAAAAAACAAGAGCCTCCATTGCTATCTTTTGTATTTGTGTAACTAGTTATTTTGCAAACGTCATTCATGTGTTTTGTTTGTTTTTTTCCCCCAACAAACCTCTAGCACTTCTATGAAAGAATAGCCTGCACAGTGTCTCCCTCTGTTGGTCATGTGGAGTAACGGCAGCACACTGATATCTGCCAGGGCCTGCTGGTTCCTGTTTGGTGAGAATGCTTTAGTTTCTCTTTGCCTTGATCCTTTGCCCTTTTGCCCTTAAAGACCAACTGGTATTGTTGCTAATAAACAGGTGGGTACTTCTTAAAGTGTTTAGATCGATAGCTTTATTGTCCTCAGAGGAGAAAATTCTGTTCACAATCAATGCATAGTTATTCCTACAGACAGGCATTACCACTTAACAAACGCACAGAGATCCCTTAGCACATAGCATGAATTGTACAAATCATACTCACAATAGATGCAGACAAAAGGTCCAGAGAAAAGATCCAGATCCTTAATTTTGTGATTTTGATGGATTTGGCAACGTGTGTGGACTGGTATTTTCATACTTCGAATCCCAGAGTTCCATTCATTTTCATACTTTGAATACATCAAGCCTCTGCCGGACAGTTGCTCTTCTAAGTCGGAGCAGTTAGACAATTCCTGCGCGCGTGTCAGCACATTGGAATGTCGCACTAACCACACCAACGGAAGACGGCAGAAAAGTAATTGCCGAAGGAGAACAGATTTGAATGGATGCTGCTCCAAAAAACGCCAGTGTGAAAACGTATTTAAATATGAAAATTGTAAGGATTTACAGCCTGAAGTATGTCTGTATATTTCATGAAACAATGCAGCGGGTAAGAATTCGCACGACATCGACTTTGCTTTAAGCTCACTTCTGTCATCATAGCCATGACGCTACAATTTAAGTCTGCCTTACGTTCAGGGATTTTACAGAACAGCAAATGTGTGAGCGCTATTCTGACATCCCGCAAGTTTCTACATCCTAATCAGCTAATTGTCTCCAAAATGGACTCATTATTTTCCCTGGCTGGTCAACAACCCGCAAAAACGGCTCAGTTATTTTAAGCAGTAAAGGCCAATTGGCCAATGAACTGCGAATTATCTAATTACAGAGTAATTACAGAGTGCCATAGCTGTTTAATCCGTCACACTTGTGTTTTTGCTCCACTGATGATGATTTGAGCATCTATAGCGTGTTTGTCTTTGATCTGAGCGAGACTCTTTCACATCGTGCCTTTCCGGTGGTTCATTGTGCAAGACAAATGAAAAATGATTATAAAGGGATTATTAATAGATCTCCACATAGGCACTGCCCGGCCCTACCCCGTATTGATTTCAACATTGAGTAATATACCCACCCACCGTCCCAACAAATAAATTACTCTTCCTCCCACCTCTCTCTGCCCACACACACACACACACGCACACACACACACGCACATTACTCCAGTTTTCTTCATCTGAAAATCATTGCTTACCATTGTATACGAACCATGTAATGATGCAATAATTCTTGATATTAACATAAACAAAATGTGTGTGTGTGTGTGTGTGTGCGCGTGCGTGCGTGCGTGTGTGTATGAGTGTGTGTGTGGGGGTGTGTGTGTGTGTATGTGTGAGTGTGTATACTGTATGTGTATATGTGTATTAATGTGTGTGTGTGTGTGTGTGTGTGTGTGCATGCACTGTACACTCAGTGAGCACTTTATTAGGTACACTAGCTTGTTAATGCAAATATTTAATCAGACAATTATGTGGCAGCAACTAAATGCATAAAAGCATGCAGATGTGGTCAAGTGGTTCAACTGTTTTTCAGACCAAATGTCAGAATGGGGAAAGAAATGTGATCTTTGACCGTGGCATGATTGTTGGTGCCAGACAGGGTGGTTTGAGAATCTCAGAAACTGCCGAACTCCTGGGATTTTCACTCACACTATTCTCTAGAGTAGAGCAGAGAATGGTGAAAAAAACATCCAATGAGCAGTAGTTCTGCAGGCAAATACGACTTCTTAATGTGAGAAATCAGAGGAGACAGACTGCCAGACTGGTCAAAGCTGACAGGAAGGTGACAGTAACGTAGCCACATTACAACAGTATGCAGAAGAGCATCTCTGAACACGCAACGCATCATAACTGAAAGTGGATAGGCGACAGCAGCAGCAGACTAAATTAATACTTAAGTCCTAATAAATTATACATACCTAATGAAGTGCTTACTGAGTGTATACCTGTGTCTGTGAAACTTCATTTGCAGTGGCACATAAGAACCTGGAGGCACTGCTGATCAGAGAGATACAGCATTGACTGCAGTACATTAAAATTCACTCCGGTTCACTCACCATGTCCGGAGGACCAATCTTTTATTGCACACATGACAACGTGCGCTCCCAGCACAAATAAATGCAGCATAAAATGCAGAGCTTTAGTACCGTGTGAGGCACTTTATAATAACATATGGCTGAGCAGTAGCAGGGATAACAGCATAATTATATTGCGGAAATGAATACAGTATATTTCAATATATTTCAGTACACAAAAATGTGTCTTCCATGAGGGCAGCTGTTACTGTTATTTTATTATTTATTTTATTTTATTTTTACATTTCAGTAAAAGAGTGTCACATTTCAGTGTCACACACACACACACAAACACACACACTCACACACACACAGCCACATACACACACTCACTCACCAACACACACACACACTCACACATACACACACTCACTCACCAACACACACACACACACACAGCCACATACACACACTCACTCACCAACACACACACACACAGCCACATACACACACTCACTCACCAATACACACACACACAGTCACTCACACACACACACATACACACACTCACACACACTCACACACACAGCCACATACACACTCACTCACCAACACACACACACAGCCACATACACACACTCACTCACCAACACACACACACAGCCACGTACACACACTCACTCACCAACACACACACACACACACACACACACACACACACTCACACCCACAGCCACATACACACTCACTCACCAACACACACACACACAGCCACATACACACACAGTCACTCACTCACACACAGACACACACACACACTCACACACACAGCCACATACACACACAGTCACTCACTCTCACACACACACACACTCACACACACAGCCACACACACACACACACGCACGCACACACACACACACACACACACAGACTCGCACACAGCCACATACACACACTCACACACACACACCCTGCACCCCATTTATTTTCACCTTCACCCTCTTTCCTTCTCGCTCTTCTTCCCCATCCCTCCCTTTGTCCTCCTTTCTCTTGCCCCCTCTCTCCCAATCTCATCCACCAAGTCTTTCCATTTTTCCACCTCAATTCAAGTTTGCTTTACTGACAAAATACAAATAAAATTAAAAATAAATCACAAGGATGAAATACAAATATTATTTATAACATATTACATAGAATATATTTTCTCTTGAGAACATTCATTTCCATCCTCATCCCTAGCCTTCCCCTCGGTTTTCCAGGATTGCATCTTAAACACTGATCATAATCTATGTACATCATTTAACACTCCCCCCCTGTCTGCTGCGTTTTATGGGTGTGCTTGTTTCTCTGTTTCCTGCGGGATGCCTGCCCTATCCATTACCTCCGCTGTAAAGACTAGCCAAACGTCAGGACATTACTCTGTGGGCTTCCTGACGGCCGGGTCGATCCAGCCTAGGCGCTGCACACTTGTACTCCTTGCTTTCACAGATTTTATGCCACAGTTTGGCTTATTGGCGCAATTATTTGTTTTGCTGGGCAAGACGAATGTGGCAATTCGTGTGCCTTTACATCATTTTTAATGCAGGTTTTTTCCTGCGCATCTACAGCATTGATATCCGTGGTATCCGTGTCCGCCATTTTACCCCCGCGCCGGGTGTCTGGTGCCGTATTTCCACCCCCATGGCCCGTGTTTACACGGTAGGCCTGTCTCCAGAAGCAGGGGGTTGTGGGTAACGCTGGCGGGCTACCTGGTACCTCAGCGATGCCGCCAGGCCGCTCCCTCGGGGCCCGATGGCAGACCGGAGGGCCGGCTCGGGCTGAGGGTCTCTGCGCTATCGGATTACGCACGCTAGCGTAACCGTACCCCTGCAGCCATTACCGCCACCATCGCTGAGACAATGCTAAGAATAAACGGCTTGTTTAGGTTCCCCGCGGCCCAGAAACGTCCGTGTTGCATTACATCTCAGTGCTGGGGGGGGCAGAGCTCAAGGTCACCGTGAAGATGGATATCATGTGATCGCACTGCATTTACATTTACATTTACATTTTTGTCATTTGGCAGATGCTTTTAATCCAAAGCGACTTACAAGTTCTTGCACAAGTCAAAGCATCACATCCATAACTAGGAAAATACACCTGGAATGCTGTTATAAACATATAGTCGTCATCATAAGTGCAATTATTATTATTATTATATATTTTTTTTGGGTTAGACAAGGAGGAAAGGAGGATAGGGATATCAGAAAGGGGGGGCGGGGAAATCAGGAGAGAGGACTAAGGTAGAGTTTGAAATGGTGTGTTTTGAGTCTGCGTCGAAATAGGGGGAGGGATTCTGCTGTCCTGACAGTGGTAGGCAAGTCATTCCACCACTGAGGAACCAGAACGGAAAACAGGCGTGAACGAGCAGCTCGACCGCCAGGTGCACGTAGAGAGGGAACCATAAGGTGACCTTGAATCGAATGCGTGCGGCAATAGGAAGCCAGTGGAGGCCAATGAGAAGCGGGGTGAAGCGGGGCACTGCATGTGGAACTAAGCACGTGCTAACGTGCTGACGCTACAAACATCAGCTCATGAGAAAACCCCCTGTGTTCAGGTTAATCCATATGCCATAAATGTCCCACAATTCCCCAGGCACAGGTGACTTCCCACACCGCAGCATGGGTGGAATGTCCCCCCCAAAACACGGAACGCTGCCCCTTAGCAGATTCCAGCACCCGCGCCTCCCAGAAAACGCTCTGAGCCTTTTTGTAGCGCTAAGGCAGCGGATGATTGATCTTTTCTTGGATCGCCTTCCGGGAATCGGAAAGAAAAAATTCTGCCGTTGAAAGGTAAGAGAAATGGCCTCACGTCAGAAAGCAGAAGCACACACTCCTTATGTAAGCACGCTTTACTCTTACAAATGTACACACAGCAAAACGTCCCGTGTTAATTCAACTCTAACAGAGTTCTTCCTCTGCACGGTTAGGACCGCATGGCTGGATGGCAAGCATGTGGTGTTCGGGAGCGTTGCTGAAGGGATAGATCTTGTGAAGAACATGGAAGGCCATGGCAGTCAGTCCGGCAAGACCAGCAAGAAGATCGCCATCGCAGATTATGGCCAGATCGGACGCCCTGACACCCTGCCCCACAGCCACAAAACAATTATCATTCCTGATTCTTTATATTTCTTTGCTCATCTTTTCCTAGTAAGAATATACAGCATTTGGCTGGCCACAAGACTTGTAAAGGTGTCATTGTTTTACTCAGCTTTTTAGCACGGGAGATTCCACTGTGTATTAGCAGGGTGAATCTATCCATCCATTGTTCAATTATCTCACCCGCTTATTCCTGGTCAGGGTTGCAGATGTGCTGGAGCCTACCCCAGCATGCATTGCGTGAAAGGCAGGAATACACCCGGGATAAATCCTCAATCTATCACAGGACACATATTCACCATTCACACACACGCACTCTTGCCAATTTAGACTGGGTGGAATCTATGATTTACGTTCCTGGTCCAGTTGTAGGTAAAACATGAGTGAAGTCATATTTAGAGTTCATGTTGCTTACTGCATATGCTTGCTGGTCTGGGGAGGTCATTAGGGAGGCTGGCACATTGTCTCACATCACTGCAACCAAACAATCCTTATTATTATTTATTATTCATTATTATTTTTCATATTCATGTCTGGTGCGCCGTTTACATTCTTTAGTCTTTGCACTCGTCTTCCCCTGTGATGGTCCGATCTTGCATTCCTTACTTCCGGCTTCTTTCCCTAGTTAATATTGTAAAGCACTATTCTTACTAACAACTACTAATTTAGATGTTGTTCAGTACTAATCATATTAATACACTTACTGTCTGTCTAACTAACAAACTAACAGTCACTTCATTTGGGTAGTTTAGATTTAATCACACAACTAACTTACTAAAGCATCTCCAGTTTAAATTCCATTCTGTAACTCTGCCTCCCTATTCTATTCTCTAGCTTTCGCACCTGTCTCTCCGTATCTCTGCCTCTCCCGATTCTCTGCAATTGTCTACTCCTAAGTCCGTTTGTATTACATGTGTGTCGTTGTGAATCCAGTCCACGTTTTCGCTTCCCCCTCGTTATTGTGTTATTACCCTTTCATGCGTCTCACCTGATGTTCAGTTGTTAGGCCGCCCTCACTCCCATGCCCCGCCTAGTTTGTCTCATTCCCCTGTGTATTTATACCTGTCCTTTTCAGTTGCTAGTTCGTCTTGTCCTGTTGTTGAGTCCCGAGCCCTTTATTCCTTCCCCATGTTCTAGCCCCCTTGTTCCCGATCCCTTGTTCCTTCCCCCTTGCCCTTGCCCTTGTGGCATTCTGTCCGGTTGGTTTTTCTCTTTTTCTTGTGTTTGACCCCTGCCTGCTTTTTGGACTCTTCTTTTTGGATCAGCTTTTGTACTTTTGCCTGTGTACTTACCCCCGGGGTTTTTGTTTTTGATTACGCTCTGTCTGCCCCTTCATTAAACCTGACATTTTTCCACACCCCTGTGTCTGTTTCTTTTTCCTCTGTCCCCCCCCACCATGACATTATTATTATTATTATTATTATTATTATTATTATTATTATTAACGTAAAGGTAAATGACTGGGACACGCAAGGTCGGTGGTTTTAATCCCGGTGTAGCCACAATAAGATCCGCACAGCCGTTGGGCCCTTGAGCAAGGCCCTTAACCCTGCATTTGCTCCTGGGGAGGATTGTCTCCTGCTTAGTCTAATCAACTGTATGTCGCTCTGGATAAGAGCGTCTGCCAAATGCCAATAATGTAATGTAATGTAATGATGATTATCTCCTCTGTAAGTATTATTGACATTTCGTAGGCCTCTATCCAGCGGTGGGCTGTGCTCTTGGTTAACTAAAACACCCGTCCGCCTCTTTTGCTCAACTCGTGTTTGACTTTGGACCTGGAGGATTAGACAGCGCACAGATGGTGAAACACAGATGTTTGCATGGTAGAAGAATCGCAGGGTATGCTAAGAATACATTAATAAATATATGTTTGTTTTTTTTAAAGGACAAAACCAAAGCAAAATAAAATAAAATGAAGAATAACTACAGCAAGAGAATATAAAATAAGAACTTCGAATATGTTAAGAAGGTGAAAGTGTATGATTAAAATAACATGCATTATATTGTATATATGAAAATTATTGCATATATACAGTTTTATTTATTTTTCATTATTGGGGTGATGGTTAGAGGGAAAAGGAAAAAAAGGAAGATTCAAACCTCTTTTGACGTGTTATAAAAACAACCCAGGAGCAGCACATTGTGAATTGTGAATGTCTGTGGAACTATTGGACAGCAGCTGTTCACGGCCCTAGAGGGCCATGATCCTATAACCCCTGACCTACAGGTTCTTTTAAAATAGATAGTATTTATTAATGGTGTGAACAAAATGTTTTTCCTCCCAGATGCATTCCTCATTTCTTGCACTTTATTTCCCCAGATGAAACCACAACAGCTTGTTAGAAGAGATCTAAAGAAATCCTTGAACATCTTTACAACTCAGGCTAAATAGTACGTATTGGTGACTAAAAGAAATACATTTTTCAGTTAAGGTACGAAACCTGAGGGATCGCAGTCCTTCTTAAGCCAGTGAGCCTTCAGTTTGCTGACATACTTGGATCATTGACTGCAGACTCCAGAGTCCTCATTGGCCTTCAGTATTTGTCCTAGAGTGCAGCACTAGACTGCCAGATGTGTCAGTGAGGACACGGGCCCCTGTGTATTCAGTACGCGTCTGAAAAGGACCTGGCAGATAATTAGGGAGGCGAGATAAAGACAGAGTGAGATTAGATGTAACGCAGAGAGAAAGAAGCGGAGAGAATGAGAGAAAGTCAGAAAAGACTCGATTGAATTCAATGATGTTCTTCCGGCGCTGTTTACGGGAAGATGACGCCAAGAGCAACAGGAGCCCAAACAGCGAGGACCTGAGGTGAGATGTGGTGGGGAGAGAAACCTCCCCCACGGGAAGATGATGCTTATGTCCCCCCCGTTCAAAGCACGACCTTTATGCATTTATGGAAGTTTCATCGTTTTTTGTTCCCCCCCCCCCCCCAACTTTATTTTTAATACAAAACAAACATATATACATTGGTAATTTTGAGAGAGAGTGAGAGAGAGAGAGAGAGAGAGAGAGAGAGAGAGAGTGAGTGGAGGAAGAAAACAGTATGAAAAACAAAACAGACAGAGTCACTAAAAACTAAAAATGACAATAAATTAAAAAAAGAATAATAATAAAAAGAATAATAAAGTGTGGGAAGAGTGACTTGTGTACACATATGAACACGCAGACCAACGGGCAGATAGACAGGAAGATGAACAGACAAACAGACAGGTGGACAAGTGGGTGGTTGTTGATTGGAGCCTTGAATGGATAGTATAGAAAAAGGGAGAGAAGAGAAAAAAGTAATAATAATAAAAGTAACAATGGGGAAAAAATAAAATAAAAAGAACATGATGAATATGAATAACACATTCTTAAATACAAAATGAAATAATTATTATCTACAAAAAACAAAATAAAATAAAAATAACAATTAAAAATGCAAAACAAAAAAAAGGAACAGTAAAAGGAAAATATTCATGATTATGGATGGGCTGGATTGGGATATGGCATTGCATGGATAGTGTCTCTGGAGTATGTGAGTATATGTTGGTTAGGGTGGGGTTGGGTTTTTCATCCCGTTTTCAAATTAATCGCTTCAGATATTACACTGTCGGCTGTTATTCGCTGTGATTCATTTTTTCTTTACAGCTTTGTGACTATCGGGTCAGACAGGCAAATATCAAGAGCCAGCAAACAGATTCAGTAGGGATAAGGCAGTTCGTAATAGTGTCCAGACAATGGGTCTATACACCAGCAAACAGGAACATTAAGGAGAATCCAAAACGGGGTCGTGGTCACAGGTGAAGGGTCGATAGCAGACAGGCAAAGCAGACAAAAACAGAATCTGAAAACGAAAGTGGATAAACAAAAATGGGTCGATAAACTACGGTTCAAATCAATACAGACGGGGTCGAGGGTGAAACGGGTCATAACAGAAGTGAATCAGAAAACACTGGAGAGTATGATGAAGACACAACAATCTGGCGACCAGACACACAAACAGAGGGGTTTACATAAGACAGGTAACAAGAGGGCAATGGCAAGGGCGACATGGCTCAGGCAGTAAGAGCAGTCGTCCGGCAGTTGGAGGGTTGCCGGTTTGATCCCCCGCCCGGGCTGTGTCGAAGTATCCCTGAGCAAGACACCTAACCGCCTCCTGATGAACTGGTCGGGGCCTTGCGTGGCAGCCAATCGCCGTCGGTGCGTCGGTGCGTCAGTGTGTGAGTGTATGTATGTATTCTGGTGAATGAGAAGCATCAATTATACAGCGCTTTGGATAAAGGCGCTATATAAACGCCAACCATTTACCATTTACCATTTACCAATAGCAATCATCTGTGGGAAATAATCAGGAAGTGAAACACGGGTGAACCGAATTAACTGTTCTGAGTGAAGTTAACCGACAGACAGACTACGGTGTGCACAGAGGATCAAAAAACACCGAAACGTGACGTACTTAGACGGAATACAACACAGTGAAAACACAAAACCTGACAGTGAATATAAACATCCCTGACCTGCTCAACCTACCTGTATTGCCATCAAGGGACGTAGGTTCCATTTTAACACTGGGGGAGCAGAACCGCTGAGCACCGAGTTCTTCCCGACCACAACTACCAATAAGAACGACAGGTTTTAGACAAGTAGATGAAATAAACAACACTGCAATCACTGTGTCATCATTTGCCCACCATCTTTGTCTAATCCAGACGCAACAATGTGCATCTGTCATTTGAAATGATAAACCAATACAAACTTTAAAAGAGGAAACTTGGGCAACTCATTTGAATGAAATACAATTTCCACTCCGTCATGGCAACACTTATTTAGAAAGATTGGAAAAAATAGAAATGCTCAATTATAAAAGAATGGCAACTTGCAGTAGCTGATGTACATTTTGATAATGTATCTGTACCCTTCAGCTTGGAATAATTATAATCTGTGCATGCATGCTTCCACTACTGCAGAAACTCAGAATACGAATACCATCACTCAATTAAAAAGTGTCTGAGAGGACTTGGGTGATGTTCCATTTTGAATCATCGAGGATCATTAGAGAACAATAGATTCAATATGATATCCTAAAAACAAATCCATTTTTCAAACGGATTACATTCTGATGGATTGTAATTGCAATATCAATAATGACAGCGCAGTACTAAACCAGATGTCTCACAATTGCATATCGGACTCTAAATCTATAGTAATGTCCCATTCTCTTGCTACACCACCATACTACAGTAAACACAGGCACAGAAATCTCACCTGTAGCCCAGTGTCTCCTCTCTGACTTCAGTCTCTGATCTGGGGCTGCAGCTGCACTGAACCTCCTCTGTCTGTCATGGAGGGTCATTGCAGAAAAGAGTTTCACTGTGACAATGCTGTACGAAAACAATACCTCCATTCACTGTTCAATGCAAAGCTATTCTGTTTATAATGCAACAAACAGTAGCAGTAAACAATCATACGATAATACGCTAGAAGGAGTTACTTACCGAGAGGTACTGCCACCACTGTAGTGCCGAGGTAGGCTGATTACTGTAGATCAGCACAGCAGCGTGATTATCTCACGGTGAAGTCACGACTTTGAGTCTATCACTGCAATTATACCACAGCCTTACCAACACGTTTATCTATTTAAAAACGGGAAAGTAATGAACGGTACGGTGACTCAGACTCAAACTTTTTTATTATTATTAACAACAGAACAGAGTGTTTCTGAAGTGTTGCTGGGTTATGAGTTTAGTCTCATACAATGATATTACCGGACGTAAAAAATACGGTTCCGTTTTTAGTTTAATTTTGGAGTGTCTTATCGTGTGACAATGTCACTCCTTCGAATGTCTCACAGCCCAGTGAGGTCAGAACTAACTGTTGTATAATAACATAATTCACTATATCAACACAACACTCTGATAATCCAATTTCATGATGGGGTGACATTGGCTCAGGCGGTAAGAGCAGTCGTCTGACAGTCAGAGGGTTTTTATCCTGCCCTAGTCTAAATCAACTGTAAGTCGCTACAAACTAGATACTTCCTAGCACTGTATCAAGCCTAGTGATTTAAAAAAAGTTTCTGCTTCTATGGCATGACCTGGCCGGCTGTTCCACGCACAGACCACTCTCTATGTGAAGAAATACTTTCTAATGGCTATCCGGAATTTAACTTTTTTTCTGCTAACAAAACTCAACCAGGAGAATCTGGTTGGTGGTTCAAGCCCCGGTGGTAGCCACTATAAGATCTGCACAGCCGTTGGGCCCTTGAGCAAAGGCCCTTAACCCTTTATTGCTCAAGGGTGGGGTCCCCTGCTTGGTCTAATCAACAGTTAGTCCCATTTGGATATAAGTGTCAGCTAAATAACAGATAATTATACATTGTATCTGTTGTCGTTGACTTTGCTGACCCCTTTAGCCTGATCCTAGAACCCTGATCCCAGATCAGCACTCTGGTAAAGAACGCTGAGAGCAGGTGTCTCCAGTGGTGAGCGCTGTGGGAGGCGGAGCAGGTGAGGGTTCCTTCCACACCTGCCAGCCATCAGTCACGGGGCGCAGATCCCAGGGTGCGCCCAAACCTCAAAAAACGAAATTACGAACGCAAAAGCCAGGTGTAGACGTCGCAGGGAGATCCACAAAGTGCAACGAAAAAAATAAAGCTGATTGTTTTATTTCAGTGATAAAAAGGATGGACGTGGCTAGAATGAAGGAGCGGAATGAGCTGCTTGATTTTTTTCGTGTGACGGGGAGGGCTGTCTAAGCCTCAGACGCCATTCCCCAGGGGGTGGCCGATGCGTGCACGTTTTCCATTCCCAGAATCCCGCTGGATGAGGGCGGGAGATGAATGGCTTTTTCCTCAGGTGTTCATCAGCCAGGACCTCGCACCTCAGAACAGGCCTGGATTTATCAACTCGTCAAACACCACTTATCTGCCGCGGAGAGAGAGAGAGAGAGAGAGAGAGAGAGAGAGAGAGAGAGAGAGAGAGAGAGAGACTAGACTAGACTAGCATGAACACACATACGCACATGCGCCCACACACAAACATCACAAATATATTTGAACACACATATACAGTACACATACACTCACTGTGCACTGTATTACGTAGACCTGTACACCAGGTTGTTAATGCAAATATTTAGTCAGCCAATCATGTGACAGAAAGCAAAGGCATAAAAGTGATTCAACTGTTTTTCAGACCAAATGTCAGAATGGGTAAGAAATGTGGTCAAAGTGACAATGATTGTGGAATGATTGTTGGTGCCAGACAAGGGTGTATTGAATATCTCAGAAACTGCTGATCTCCTGGGATTTTCACGCACAACAGAGTTTCTTCCATCCAGTTGCCAGAAGATGTTTTGCATGTGTAATCACCTGAAGGCAACTTCACTTCAGGGAAATTACATTACATCATTAATCTATGGCTCCTCGGGGCTCGCCGTCCACTAAAAATTAGCCGCACAAATGGAGACACTACTGGTCAGGGACGCATTCAAGTGCCACGGGATGCAGAGGCTGACAGGGGTGTATTGGAGAGCTTGTGAAACACACTTGAAAAGCTGACTCTCTGGACCCCCTCTGCGATGTTCTGTGACGCTCTGCCTTTTGCACACCCCCAAATTGGTCGCGAGAGACCAAGGCTTCAGGCACTTGAAATTCAACCTGCAATTTTCTGTCAGTGTTGCACTTGTTTGAACCAATCAACCTGTGAATTTTGCTCTGCCAAGCAACGATTGGCTTTCGCGAGTGACTGAAGGCACCACTCGTCCTGAGGTCCCCTGAAGACTGGCTTTCCGTGCCAGAACGGAGATATTTCAGCTGACTGCAAACCGTGTCCTAATGACAGGTGTATGCACCTGTTATTCAAGGCGAGCACTTGTGCGTAAAAAGGCGACCATCCAAACCTGCAGGAGAAGATTCGGCCAATCAGCGATGCCGGATGCAGAGGAAAAAAAGCGAGGTGCGGACATAGACGAAAGCTCGGCTCTGATTAGATCTCATTTTCCATTACAGCAGGAAAATTGAAAGGAAATGATGAAAATATGTTTGGCAAAAAATAAACGCATTCTCGCTGTGAAGTGATTGGCACTCGCAATTGCGTGTCTTATTTACCACCACAGTTGAATTCTGAACTGGGAAAAAGCTGTTATTGGATTTCAGAGATATCAATTTTTGTTAATCTTGTATGGTTGCCTATTGCGTTAACCGGATCGTTCAGGCCACGGGGCCAAATGCGAGACATTCTCAAATGAATAATACAGAGCAGACGCGCAAAACGTCATATCAGTCTTTCCTAAAATAAAAAAAATACACATTTTTGCGCATGGTGATGTTCCAGGAAGAATACTGATCATATGGTGAGATTGATTTTTCAACTGGTAGATTAGAAATATAGAGTATCTGCTATTAGTATGATAGGAGTGAGCATAATGCAAAGGGAACCAGGTTTGCACCCTTCAGCAAAGTAGTACTATAAAGTGCCTAAATAAATGGTTCGGTATAGGCTATGAACCGACATAAAGGAATGTAAGGCGAAAATGTAAGCCGCTCCGCTGCTAAATGCTAAAATGGAAACGCGAAAACAGGATTAACAGGATTCTTCCATTTAATTTTAAAAAAACAATGCCGAAGTAACGTAGAACAACGTCAGCAACTCGTTAAAATCACATTACCAGAAATAACAAGATTTATGCCGTTAAATTGAATGTTTTTTTTTTTTACTGACAATATTGCTTACGGGTTGTTTTTATAGTGTTCGAGTCATCACTAACATCTTCCTCTGTGGGGGAACGCTAACAGCTTCCTCCATAGAGTTTAATGAACAACCACAAAACGCTGTTTTCCCGAAACAAAAACAAGTCGCCTGTTCAGATAGGAGATTGACACCGTCGTCTTCTCGTCACAGTGCTGACAATCAGGAAGAGTAAAATTATGCCACTTTGTTCCTCTCTTCCTATGCTGCACTCCGGGACGCGCGTGCGATTTATAGGCTACTGCATATGTAGGTGAATGTCGATAATTATTTACTACATTATGTCCAATTAAATAACATATCTCTGAAAATGGGAGATATCGTGTGGCTATGAAACGACTGTAAATTTTTAATAGTTATTGTTTTCCTACGATTGGTAGCGGGGGAAGAGGCGAAATACTTTTCTGATCATATTAGTCTGGCAAAACTGTGTATAGTAAAGCCTGCCAAACTTCTGCCAAGTAATAAACGTAAAAATTTTTAGAGCGCAAGGTTTTTTCTCCGTCATGGTTAGTACTGATTGATTAGATGAACTGCATAATGTAGGCTATGCTCGCGGCACACTCCGTCTGTGGGTCCCGCTTGCGCGGTCGCTGACCGGGGCTGTGTAGTGACGTCATTGGAGAGCAAATAGCTGTTTTCTTAGCGCTCTTCTCTCACTTCGCTTCTTAGAACCGAATACTGTTCTGCATAATCCAGGTTTCTGTCTTACTTTATCACCGAGAACATCAACAAAAAAAATAACGGCAACTAAATAGTTTCACTGCGCGGATCAGTTCTGCGCTCTGTTCCTTTTGGATTATGAACATTGCCTGATCAGGTGGATTGTATCTGCATTTATGTCTTTCATTAGAAAGAAGATTAACCGTTGTGGCTCGATGATCGGGGATACAAGCGGAGCTCGATGCATTCCAGGTAGGCTACCCCTTTAAAATATTAGCCTCTGTGCGTCCGTCTGCTGGTTGAAGTTTTTGGGTAATAAAAGCGAGGCTTTACAACCTGCTTATGATATTTAAATGAAATGAAAGCGCAAGTTGAAGCGCTGAAGTTCAATGAAACTTTTTCGTTGCGCACACCAGCTTTGGCAGCGGTTCGGCTGCTTCATCTCGCCACGAAAACATTTAGCCTACCCACTTCTCTTCTGCAGAACCAACTTCACTTTCAGAGGTCAACGTGCTTGTCCCGGTGTTACATATGGAACTGTCTACATAAGTTTGATACAATTAAATGGCACCGGATCATTGATGTTATCTTCATTTCCCTTTAATCACCATGAACGTGAACTGTGCAACTATCCGGTTGCTTGATTAAGACTCGCTGGGCAGTAAGGCAGTTCAATGAATAGACACTCACAAGTTTAACAGCTTTACGGGCAATTATTCTGGAGCCCTGTTAACCTGGTTAACCTGGTTAGCGGGCTATATCCCCGTTGAATTACGCGAGTCCCTTCACCGTCTGCGGAGTGGAAAGAGCGCACGCACTCGCGCGCGTGTCTGTGTGCTCTGTCCCTTCTCGCCCGGCACCCCCGTCTTTCATTAGAAAGCCGCTGATCTTGCGTTGAGGCTGCGCTCGACCTCGAGTTAAGCTAGTTGAGAGAGGTCTGGTTTTCTTTGCACCTTGCTGAAAAGGATTCTCTCTCTCTCTCTCTCTCTCTCTCTCTCTCTCTCTCTCTCTCTCTCTCTCTCTCTCTCTCTCTCTCTCTCTCTCTCTCTCTCTTTGTGTGTCTTCTTTAAATGAAATTCACCATTCACTGGATTTACAAGTCATTTCATTTCATAGGCTACGCTGGATAATTTTATTCGTGATGTTTGAAAATGGGTGCGGGACTAACGGTTAAATGCCATGTAGGCTACTCATGAGTGCGAAAGGCGAATGAGTGATTCCACGGCTCTAGAGCTACTTGGAGCGAGTGTGCCGAGAAATTCACAGAAATATTCATGCGAATGAGCAACAGGTTGGTCTGGGATATTGGAATGGCGCCTGAGTCCTCCCTAGAGTCCGGTTCAGTTACAGGACGGAATTGTGTAAACATGATGATGCAAGGCATTTTTATACGATGACAACCAGTGCACGGATGAATGCAGAATATAAGACGATTTTGCTGGTGGTGTGACTTTACCGACGCGCAGTAGCACAGGCAACGTGTGTTAACATAGACGCAGTCATTTAACCAGCCGTTTCCAAAATTAAGCTATCGGTCTTTTCTGGGAACAGAAAGTACATTTTATGTTCTCTTTGAGGCTTTGCGACAAGAGAGAAATGAGAATGAACACAATTACAATCGGTTCCCTTTTTCTTTATTAGACCCGCGAATTGTACATCAGGCTCATTTAATCATTTCTGTCGCTGAAAGTGGATTTGAGAGAGTCGTATATTAATTTACCACAAGAACCAATTAGGTCCCACTCACGTCTCATAAATGTTTTAAATGAAAAAATATATATTTTAGCATATCGGCTGGTAGAGAGGAGCGCACTCGAATAATAGTTATGCAATGAGGCTGACAAAACGAAAGGGTAGAGGGTAGGGTAGGGTCGTGTCAAATACGCATCTCTTATCCATAGCTGTATCTTTTGACGCGTGTCTTATTGCACCCATTAAATTATGAAATGACACAATAAGCGATGCCGTGCTGTGGTTGCAGTGACTAATAGCAACGCGATCCGCGCAGTGTAAAGTCGCAGTTGGAATTGAGTCGGTGTAAAGATTACACATTCAGTGTGCCGAACATCAGTTCCGTACTCTCCTTGGACATGACAATAGGTTATTACCTACTTTATTTAAAGGATAGTTTGCTGTACCCTCGATTTAATAAGATTTGAGTTAACCAAAATCAATCCAAAGTATCCATGTAACTGCAGTCACATAGTGCTATTGGCGATGTCAGTATAATTTCTACGTCACGTAAACGTAGGCTATAAATAATGCGGATAATAACGCAGATTAAGTTTCAATGCTGCATATGAAAATTGAGAATTCAACTACATTTAATCCCAATACTGTGCCATTTGTCAATATTTAAGTGTTATATTTAGTGTTCAACTGTTACTAACGTGTCTGCCATCAGTTATTGGTGTTGAGACGAATGTATTAACGTATGTATTGTTTATTGAACCAATATACTGCGTAACACAATTCGCTTTTTAAGTTTTCTTTTTTCTGACAGCGCTGCAACTGTTTTGCCACCTTTACGGCTGAATGAGTTCTGCCTGTTGCGATAAGATGATCGTTTTTCGGACAAAAGGATGCGCAAAGGGACACAAACGCTTAAGGGTCTGGCGCGCTGAAAAATGTTGTTAACGTCTTTATCAAGGACAGTCAAGATATAACATATTATCTCTTTACCGCCGCCTAGTTATTTATGTCTCTTTGAACATTCCCTTGAGTAAATCTAGGTTCCGTTTAACTCTTGGAGGGGGAAGAAACGAACGAGTTTGAGCTAGGAGCAGGTCTTTTTGAGTGGATCACTTGCGGGTGTGTCGGTTGTCTGTGACTTGAATTAAGTGGCTGCGTGTGAGTTCCTTTTCACAACTGTGAAAGCTGAAGGCGAGATAGAAAGGCACTGTAGAAAATTACTCAAGGAACTGTACAAAGCGTACACGTTCAGTTTTAGACTGGCGGCTAATATGTCCAAGGCTTGTCCTGTCTTGCCTTGCCTTCCATCCCCTTGCCGTAATTACCTTCGACGTGCTGATTGACGGATGAGGTGACAGGGAGTTTACTGTGTGACCTTACCTTTAAACGGAGCAATTCAGTGAATGCAGAAACGGCATTACCTAAAACAAGATTATGTCCTTCAGCCCAAAAAAAGAGTGCGATTCGAGGTGCTATATCCTCGTTCCCCTTGCATTACATTACTGGCATTTAGCAGAGGCTTTTACACGAACAAGGCACTTCATTTTACACCGGCTGAGCTGTTCCCGGCAGTGTCCTACCTGCGATTCGAACCTGCAGCCTGCAGGTTCAAGCCCAGTCCGTGGCCGTTATACGGCACCGTCCCTTAAGATCTCTCAGTGATGTGTACAGAAGAGTTCTCCAGCCATGGCTAGCAGAAGGCTGGAGAGCCAGGCTTGACACTGCATAACTGGAGGGCCCTGAACACTTGCACCCTGGTCGAGATTGATTGGGGGGGGGGGGTGAATGTTGGCGTGAATGAGCGCCCTCCCCTCTCCTCCCACCTCGTGCCAAGACTTGGCCAGAAGCCACTTGCAGAGTCCCTGGGTTCTGCACTCCTGTCAGTGGGCCTCGTGCCAAACCTCACGCCAGACCCTCTGCCAGCCCCCATACCGGCCCCCTGCCCCGAAGGAGAGACTGCAAGGGCAGTTGCAGGCAACCTCTGACCTCCGCCCCCCGGTTTATGTGACCTGTTGACCACAACAGAAATACAGGAGATCCAGTGACTGTTTTAAACCCTACAAAACACACAGAACTACAGGAGAGCCAGTGACTATTTTACACCCCACAAACCACACACAGACCTACAGGAGAGCCAGGGACTATTTTACACCCCACAAACCACACACAGACCTACAGGAGAGCCAGTGACTATTTTACACCCCACAAACCACACACAGACCTACAGGAGAGCCAGTGACTATTTTACACCCCATAAGCCACATATAAAAAATACAGGGGATCCAGTGACTGTTTTAAACCCTACAAACCACACACACTGAACTACAGGAGAGGCGTCATCTATTTTACACCCAAGAGACCTACACTACAGGAGAGCCAGTGACTATTTTACACCCCACAAGCCACATGTAAAAAATACAGGAGGTTCAGTGACTATTTGAAACCCTAGAAACCACACACACTGAACTACGGGAGCCAGTGACTATTTTACACCGTACAAGCCTCACACAGAACTGCAGGACTATTACGCGGGAGAGGGCTTGTGCTGATTGGAGGAGAGACTCTCGCCGACGGGGAGGTCTTATCAGATTAGGTACTCGGCTCGGGGGGAAACAAGCGTTTGGAAATGAGCTTAATGTGTGAGAAATGCGATTAGCCACGGCCCTCCTGGAACAGGAGCCCGTGGTAACACCAGGAAAGAGTAATCATCAGCAGAGAGGGAGATTCCAGAACCTTCCAGCCCTCCAAATCAGTAGAAAAAAAAAGGAAGAATTTCTTTTAAAATGTTTTAATGTCCATTATCTTGAAATTACTGTCTCTATCTGCCCAGGAAAAGGTCACCAAAGAGAGCGGATTGATTTACCCTACAGTGCATGAGAACTTAAAAAAAAAAAAAAGAAGAAAAGTTGTCTGCAGTTGCTGTTGATCTTATCGCTGTACCGGTTCTGCACAGGCCAGTGTTTGATAAACAGAGTGCTCCTGAATGCTGGGCCTGCCAAGGACTGCTGTACTGTCCAAGACCAACAAGCAAAATGCAGTTTAACGTCCGGGTTGTCCAGCCTGTCTGGGCACATCTCTTCGCTTATTGTCCATAGTGTGTCTCGCATTGCGCCAAAGCCTATTTTTGACTAATCCAAGGACTTCTGCTTCCACTTCGAAGCCCAGTACTGTAATATCCACTGTTAACTCAACTACAGCAGAGTACCGATGACCATGTATGTCATCTGTACATCAGGGACCGTACATATGTACTCTGCAAATGTTTTTAGTTTAAGTTTTCTTTTAAGAAAACAGTGCGTGGTAAACAGCTGCTATTTTTTGAGAGGGCAAATCAAGACTACTCAGACAAGCGCACAGTGGAAGGGTATGCTTTACAAAGGGGAGGAGTGAACCTCTTGTCAAAGTCCGTAAGATGATAGCTCCTCAGACGCTCTCAGACACGCTGGGCCTTTGTGTGCTACTGTGCAAACAAAATGAGCAGTTAGGATTTTGGATGTAGCATAGTGAGGAAAAGAAGCTACTTCCTGTTTCCTGAATCATGGCATCCGCTTGCTGAGGGTCAAAGGGGAGCCACGGACACAGCTGCCGCAGGTCACGACCCCTGACAGGCCCCTCCCCCCTCTCCGGCCGTCAATGGGGCACTAATCCCTCACTGTGTGTCCAATGAGGGAGCTGGGATGAAATGACTGCACAGTGAGCTTGTCCAATCAGAGCTGGGATGGAATGACTGTGCAGAGAGAGTGTCCAATCAGAGCTGGGATGGAATGACTGCGCAGAAAGTGTCCAATCAGAGCTGGGATGGAATGACTGCGCAGAAAGTGTCCAATCAGAGCTGGGATGGAATGACTGCGCAGTGAGCTTGTCCAATCAGAGCTGGGATGGAATGACTGTGCAGAAAGAGTGTCCAATCAGAGCTGGGATGGAATGACTGCACAGTGAGCTTGTCCAATCAGAGCTGGGATGGAATGACTGTGCAGTGAGCTTGTCCAATCAGAGCTGGGATGGAATGACTGCGCAGAAAGTGTCCAATCAGAGCTGGGATGGAATGACTGCACAGTGAGCTTGTCCAATCAGAGCTGGGATGGAATGACTGTGCAGAAAGAATGTCCAATCAGAGCTGGGATGGAATGACTGCGCAGTGAGCTTGTCCAATCAGAGCTGGGATGGAATGACTGCGCAGAAAGTGTCCCATCAGAGCTATGTCAGAGGGCAGGAAGGCGTGGCACTGGGCCGGTTGGCAGAGAGAACCTTCCGGATTCGCTCTAGTCTTATTCACATTTGCATGACAAGAACTGCAGTAAAACAACAACCCCCCCCCCCCCCCCCCCCCCCGAACAAACACCACCCTGTAGAATCTTACAAGATATGTGGGCCCGCACCCTTCCTCACACTGCGGCCTGCTCCACACGTCCACCGCACCTGCTGCTCCACCGTGGGTTCTGCCTCACCGCCACATTCCGGCTCTTATTCTCCATATTTTATTTTGAAACGGATCCGTCTGTGTCAGATGTTCAGCGATGCGTCAGAGCCGGACGACGCGCGGTAAGGAGGGAGCTTCTCCGTTTCTCATGTTGTCCGTTGTATTTCTTCTGTTCTTTATTAACCCTGTCAATTTTTATACTTTTTCTCCTTCTTTGGCTGTCTTGTGTCTGCATCTTCTTTCACTCTCTGTCTCTCTCTGTCTCTCTCTGTCTCCCTCTCTCTCTCTCTCTCTCTCTGTCTGTTTTTAGGTGTTTGTAATAATTAGTTTTTTTCATAAAAGAACATGAAAAGTCAAAGTCTGTCTGTCTCTGTCTCTCTCTCTCCTCTCTCTCTCCCTCTCTCTGTCACTCTCTGCCTCTCCCCCTCCCCCTCTCCCTCTGTCTCTCTCTCTCTCTCTCTCTCTCTCTCTCTCTTCATCGAGGTCTGATTAGGGAGGACTTGGCAGAGAGGGAGCTCCCAGTTATTATGACGTCTTCAGATTCATATAAAAGAATTCATTGACCACACCGACGGGTTGTATTTCAAGGCTTTGATGGACAGGTTATTTCCCGTGGATAAAATGCAGACGGGCCTTTCTTTCTGGGTTCTGTGCCCAGGGCTATCATTTCAACGTATTTCATGCAATTCAAAGTGGCCGATTGCAGATAAGTGCCACACGGTCATGTCTGAGAAAGACGGCGGCCATTTTACCTCGCAGTCGCGCATTACCGCCAGAAGACGACATCCTGGGGAGACGCCACCCCCCAAGACCGCCAGCCTCATCGTGGCGTAACCACAGACCGGCCGGCGTTCAGCCTCACCGTGGCGTAACCACAGACCGGCGTTCAGCCTCATCGTGGCATAACCACAGACCGGCGTTCAGCCGCACCCCGGCCGGGACCTCTGAAGAGAATGGAAGCAGCGTAATGTCACCCGCCGTCACCCGCCGTCACCCGCCCACGCTGACATGTCCCATACATCGGAGGGTGGGCGGAACCTGTCAATCAAAGTCCGCCGGAGGCGAGGAATGGCGTGGAGGAGGGGTTAGCGCGCCGGGGACGTATCTGTACCGCCTGGCTCCCTGGAGCGCTCGCCGTCGCTGGTGGTTCTCGATCTCCCGCGCGTGGGGGCAGGCAGGGCAGGCACAGCGGTAGGCTAAGGGGGTGACATTGGCTCAGGCAGTAAGAGCAGTCGTCTGGCAGTCGGAGGGTTGCCGGTTCGATCCCCCGCCTGGGCTGTGTTGAAGTGTCCCTGAGCAAGACACCTAACCCCCAAATGCTCCTGACGAGCTGGTCGGCGCGATATAAATACCAGCCGTTTACCATTTACCATTTAAGCGGCTGTGCCCCTGTCCTGGCTGCAGTTTGGGTGCTGAACGCAGGTGGCAGATGTGGACTTTACTGTGACCTCCTCCCTGACTCCCCTCAGCGGATGACA
>NC_083761.1:79615535-79620535 GCF_963514075.1 Conger conger
GGCTCTGGACCAGGACATGCAAGCCAGCTGTTTTCAGGCAGCCGTCGTATTTCAGACAGACCGCAGCTCAACCCACTTAACTCAACTACATTAGTGTTCCCGTCAGCCCCCGCTGCATGTGACAAAACCAGGAACGGGTCCAGGAACCAGCTTTTGTGATGAGTTGCAGTTTTGGGTTTTTGCGGTCATATTTCACACAGTGTCGAAAATGCTTAGTTGTGAAAAGATACGTCAACACGTGGAATCAGTATACACTGTCGATACTGTCACCAAGTGTGTCCCGATAGGCGGAGCAGAGGAACCATGCGCAGACACTGGGATGTGAAAAAATGGCAGGTTTAATTGCAGATGAATGGGCAGACAGAGTGTAATTTAAAAAACAGGCAAAGTTCAAAAACCGGGAGGTCAGTCCAAACAAGGTCCAAAAGCGTGATCCAACACGTATAGTCGAAAGAGCAGGCAGGGGTCATAAACACGGATCCGGAAACAAGACAAAAAACCAGGACATAATGCCACAAGGGCAAGGGCTCGGGAAGCAAGGACTCGGGAATAAGGGGGCAATTGCACAGAATCAGGAGATATAGTGATAAGGAGAGACAGGTGCGAAAGCTTCGCTGAAACTCAGCAAGTAATCAGTGATAGAATAGGGAGGCGGAGTTACAGAATGGAATTGAAACTGGAGATGCGTTAGTAAGTTAGTTACGTGATTTAAATTACAAATACCCAAAACTGGTGAATGTTAGTTTGTTAGTTTGACGAACATATTAGTGTGTTAGTATAATTAGTACTGTACAAATTCTGTGTTAGTCGGGATTAGTATATCAGTGCTGTCTACAAACGTGAAATGGAGAGAAAGCAGGAAGTAAGGAATGCAAGATTGGAAGGAAGATTGAACCCCGGAACTACCGTAAACACCCGAATAGTGGAGCTTGCACACAGGGGAGTGACTCGGGCTCGTAACATCACAGGGGAAGACGAGTGCAAAGACTAAAGAATGTAAACAGAACACCAGACATGAATATGAAAATAATAAATTACAAGAATAACGATAATAAACAATGATAAACTAACAGACAGAAATCAGGCACATGAAGTAATCAAGTTGACTTAATGTGTAAGAAGGCTCTTACCTGAACATTCTAATGCTGATGTCACAATCACTACTGGCCATTGAAAGCAACAGAGTTCTAGAACACTGACTTAGAATTAAAAAAAATAAACATTACAATAAAGGCCACGCCACATAACTTTCAGAGTGATTTCTCCCAGCTGCATGAATGATAAAACACTGACAGCCAATCAAAATCCATCCAAATTTACTGCGCCGTCACATTCAAGATGGGCAGATGCCATAGCCGAGAGGATATATTTTCGTAATGTTAGCGACCGTCAGTGTGGATGCTGACATTGTTAGCGCTATCGCTAGCATTGTAGCGATAATTGTTGGTGTGGATGGGCCACGTGTTTAGGGCCCCGAAGTGAGTTTTAATGGCAGCTGTGCAGTATGGCTCTTCCTATGGATTGCGTTGGCTGTGGGACCCAAGAGAGAGGTATTTGAGCTGTAAATATCCGGCTGTCGGAGTGGAATGCATGAGAAATACAGCCATCTGTGTAAATTGAGATCGTCTGCGTTTGCTGAATAAATTAATGAAAATTACATTTAACTGGTAAAAAAACATTAAATGTTTTGTCAATCAAAGAGCAATTTTTGGCCAATGTTCTGTTTCTGGCATGTTAAAACGTTACATTGTGTGTGTACATTGGCAGGTTTTGGTATATATAGAGCCTGGCATTGAAGATTGAGGTTGCAATAAAGTCGTTTATTTTTTCTGCCAGCCCAGGAAAGAATGAGTGACTACAGACGAGACTAAACAGCGCTCGTATGTGCTGCCCTGAGGCAGGAAGCCCAAAGACCCTCGTCTCCACCATAGCCTGAGACTGAAGTGACAGTGGAGGAACATTTGTGTTCTTCCACCCTCGTGTGAAATCCAGCTTGGATCAGCTTGAAATGACCAGCGACAGGCTCTTTCCAAACACAGCTCGAGCTGGTCTGACCATGGCTCAGGCAGTAAAAGCAGTCGTCTGCCAGTCGGAGGGTTGCCGGTTCGATCCCCCGCCCGGGCTGTGTTTAAGTGTCGAAGACACATAACCCCTAAATGCTCCTGACGAGCTGGTCGGCGCCTTGCACGGCAGCCAATCGCTGTTGGTGTGTGAGTGTGTGTATGAATGGGTGAATGAGAAGCATCAATTGTACAGCGCTTTGGATAAAGGCACTACATTAATGCCAACCATTTACCATTTATGATGAGTATGGAGCTGGTTTGAATCGGTCAACCTGCAACCAGCTGTTTCAAAACCTAGCTTGAGCTTGAGTGTGTTTTCCAAGCAAATTAGTTGCATATTGGTGTAAAATACTAATATTCTCATTATTCTTGTTATATGATTACAAATAATACAGTTATTAACATTTTATTACACATTAATAATTACCATGTTTTTTTGAAGTGTTTGCCGACACACCAAAGATACAATTTATTCAATGCTTGCACTTAACGGCACTAGCCATAGGGTGAAATGTTTAATTATTTATTTATTATCGCACTTTGCGCGTACGCCACTGAGCCCTGGTTAATAATTCATTTTCTCGGGTTAGCCATGCCTCGCCTTATTCTATAAGCCAACTAATATTTCATGGGGGCCTTCCATTTCCTGTTTATGGAACAATATAAATATATACTGCCCACATGGCTTTTTTGTGTGATTGACAGCTCCTTTCCTGCTGGGCTACAGTTCGGCCGGCGATGTCATCCGTAGCATGGGCTAGATTAGACGGCAGAGCACGGAGGACATCTTTAGCGTGAGATCTGGTTCTTTTGAAGCGGGCAGCAGACAGCCCTCTGAATTATCACCGTGAAGGAAACAGACATCAAATTGAATGCTGATAAAACGGATCTGAGAGAATCTTCGCACCACGTTTCCGTGCCTGTTGTGGTTCGGCGGTGTCGCGGTGAATCACGTTGCTTCCAGAGGCATCGCGCAATTCTGATTACAGTTTTCCGAAGCTTTACCGTCCTCGGTGTATCAAAATACAGAGCGTCCATTTCCTCGTTTCTTCACTGCAATAAATAACGCTTGCGCTACTTAACACCAGAGAAGACAGGTGGCATACACTTATTTAGATTGGATCCTCTGAAAATGGATGTCGCTGGGAGAGACTCTTGGGGCGGAAAGGAGTGCGTTTCAAGGTTGGGGTTCCATTTTCCATTTTCATTTCGGCTGCTCCAGAAGAGGAAAAAATAATTGGAATTACATTAATGAATGGAAAAAGTCCTCACTGAACGCTATGGGCTTAGAATTCTAATTCACGGTATTGGCCCCAGCGCTTGTGAGTATAACCAATGAGGGCACAGCCTTATTATGTGATATGTACAGTGTGTTTGCGCTCGATTTAATTTCTTTCACAGGGATTATCGTAATAAGATCATGCTCTCAGATTGAGCGGTGGGATAATTCATTACTTAATCTCCCCTGCGCAGCATGGCTGTCCCTGGAAGCTTCGTCTGAGATAGAAATCCCACGTCACTTTCTGCAGTGACCGCACACTCACGTGTCATCAAACGCACACACACACACTCTCTCTCACACACACACACACAAACACACACTCACACACACACACACACACACACTCGCACACACACACACACACACACTCACACACACACACACACACAAACACACACACACACACACACACTCACACACACACACACAAACACACACTCGCACACACACACACACACTCGCACACACACACACTCGCACACACACACACACACACTCACACACACACACACGCAGACACACACACACACACACACGCACACACGCATGCACACACACACACACACTCGCACACACACACACACAAACACACTCACACACACACACACACATACACGCACACACACACTCACACACATTCACGCACGCACACACACACACACACACACACGCGCACACACGCACACACTCACACACACACACACACAAGCACACACACACTCACACACATGCACGCACACACACACACACTCACGCACACACACACGCACACACGCGCACACACACACACACACACACAAACACACTCACACACATACACGCACACACACACTCACACACATGCACGCATGCACACACACTCACGCACACACACACACGCGCACACACGCACACATGCATGCACACGCACACACACACACTCTCACACACGCACTCACGCACACACACGCACACACACGCATGCACACGCACGCACACACACTCTCTCTCACACAAGCACACACACACACACGCACACACATGCATGCACACACACACATGCACACACGCGCACACGCGCATACACGCTCACACACGCGCGAGATAGAAATCCACACGCTCACATATCATGAAATCTCTCCCTCTCTCTTTCTGAGTGTAGCACTGGAACCATCCCTTCCGCACTGCACATGCACCATTCACACCCTGAGACGTGAATCCCAGGTTCAAATCCGGCTCTGAGTTCTGCTGCTGTGCCTTGCAATAACTGCAATAACTGCAATAACTGCAATGCTCCCTGGGAAAAAAGGAGAAGAGGCAGCTAGCGCACAGGTTACATAGCAGAGGGGCAACATTGGCTCAGTTACCGCCTGGCAGTCGTCTGGCAGTCGCAGGGTTGCCGGTTTGATCCCGCCCTGGGTCTGTCGAAGTGTCCCTGAGCAGGACACCTGACCCCCAAATGCTCCTGACGAGCCGGTTGGCGCCTTGCATGGCAGCCAATCGCAATTGGTGTGTGAATGGGTGAATGCAAAGCATCAATTGTACAACAATTTGGATAAAGGTGCTAAATAAATTCCAACCATTTACCGTTGCAGTTACATGACTTTTTATCCAAAGCAACTTCCAGTTGATTAGTCTAAGCAGGGGATAATCCCCCTGGAGCAATGCGGGGTTAA
>NC_083761.1:79623035-79653035 GCF_963514075.1 Conger conger
GGGGGTGGAGGGAACAATGGGGATGGTGTTGGTCTGGGGTGGAGGGAACAATGGGGATGGTGTTGGTCTGGGGGTGGAGGGAACAATGTCTGCCGGGGGTTTAGTTCTGCTGACACGTACTGCAGCCCTGTGTGTGTGTGTCTATGTGTGCGTATGTGTGTGTGTGCATGTGTGTGTGTGTATATGTCTATGTTTGCGTGTGTGTGCGTATGTGTGTGTGTATTTGCCTGTGTGTGTGCATATGTGTGTGTGCTTATGTGCAAGTGTGTGTGTGCATGTGTATGTGTATGTGTGTGTTTGTGTGTGTGTGTGTGCGTATGTGCATGTGTGTGTGCGTGTGTGTGTGTGCGTATGCGCATGTGTGGGTGCGTGTGTGTGTGTGTGTGTCTTATGACATTTCAATTGATCGAGGCTCTGAATATAGTTTTAGTTATTAACCCCTCCACTCATATTACAGTGATCCATGCAGAAAACACAGATCACATTACGTAACATGACCTCTGCAGAAGACCACCCTGTTTTCAGATGCGCAATAAAGCCACGGAAGGAGACAGAAAAGCATTGAGGATGTGTGAAGGAAGTCTTTTGTATTGAAGTTTGTGTTTCTTGTTTGAAATTGGGTTGTTTTGTTATTTTAATTTTTTTATTGTAAATGTATACGCTAAATAATGAATTGAGAAAGATATTTAAATAACGGGGGCATCGAAGTCAAGCCTTTCTGCATGTAAATTTGTCCCAAGACCGTTACAAAGAGAGCAGAACTCGTATTGGTCCTGCCAGCATGTACCTCTGGTGACTGCCGCCAGTCCAGCAACCTGATGGCAACATGGCAGCGCACTGACCACAGGACCGTTCGCCAACGATTTCACTTCCTCCGCTGATCCTCACTCAGCTGTACGGCAATGTGCTACTGCAGTTACCGATCTGTAAACTGCCGGTGGACTGAGAAGGGCCACGAATGCCTACTGTGGAAGACTGTATATGTGTATCTGGCATAATTTGTAAATAGTCTCGTGTCTGTGTGTGTGTGTGTGTGTGTGTGTGTGTTTGTTTGTCAGCAGTTAGTAGGGAGGGCAAAGTGGAGCTTTAGAATGTAGACCGCTGTGTGTGCGCGTGAGTTCGCCAATACATTTCTCACAGAAAATGTAATTTGTCCACTTTTTTACGTCACAGTAGTGGTGATCAAATTTACAAGAACTAAGTGCTAGCGTGTTCTAAGCCTTTACTGGTCCCTGTACGAGGTTAGTATGATGTAGCTAGCATACGCGAATTGCACAAAGCCATACAATTCGCTTTTTAACGGCACTTGGTCATTGGAACAAGCATTCGATTACGGTCAATGGCACAGAAAATTTCTGTCGCACCGTCCATAAATGGCAAAAGTCCTACCATAGGATCGATTTAAATCTTTAAAAGTTAGACATTTTCTGAATCGTCATTAATTTCTCTTGGCCGCTATCGGTGATTCCGCGTGATCTCAGAGTTCAGTTGCTATGTACATTACGTTAGAAGGATACAACACGGTTATTTGCTACTCAAACGTAGGCGCACGCTCGAGAGTGTTAACATGATTGAAGTCTGATATGTCTATTGTCAGAATCCATTGAAACTATTCAAAAGTAACCAGGACATACCGAGTATCCAGCGAGAATATCGACCTGGCTATAGTCACAATTTTGACAGTTTGAACTGCCACCAACTCCCATGTATGAGTCAACCAGTAAAAGCTGTTGTTGCCTCACTATTTTTGAGCTCCATAAATGGAAATGTAAACAATGGAATGTTCGGTGAAATGTGCCTGTTTTTCGGTGCCGTCAGGTTCCAGCTTAAAAGCCACAAAAACAGTCATTTTATCACATTGAAATTCCACATAAGCAGAATTATTATCCACAACACATTTATTTCAGGTTAAACTGAGATTTCAATCATAATATTCAGGTTGTCCACCCTACTGTTAGATAAAGTTGTTTTGCCCAGCCGTGAGATGAAGATGTTGTGCTCGAGAGTTTATTCAGCGGGAACTAGAGGAATGTGTATGTGACTGAATCACGTTTCAGGCTTTGTTGTAAGAGCATACGGTATGTATGACAGAGATTGCTGCTTCGTGTACTGATGTATAATGAATTCTCTCCATGCATGTAATAACGGGAGTCTTATCATAGCGGTCCTTCTGAAGTGAGCGAGAAAGAGATTGTGAGTGAAGGTGAGTGTATAAGTGTGTGTGAGAGAGAATGAGTGTTTGAGTGAGATAGACAGAGAGAAAGAGAGGGAGAACGTGAGTGTGTAGGTGTGAGAGAGAAAGAGTTAGAGTGAAGGTGAGGGTTTAAGCGTGTGGAAGAGTTTCAAAGTGAGTGAGAATGTGAGGGGTTAGGTGAGAGAGAGACAGAGAGAGAGATGGAGTGAGAGAGAAAGAGAGACAGAGAGAGACAGATAGAGGGACAGAGGGTGAGAGAGAGACAATAGAGGTGGCAGCTCAATATGTCTCTGCCTGCCATAATTTAAGAGAGGGTATAAGAGAGGGTGGGGGGGGGGTTGTTACTCATGTTTATTTTTTCTTTCTTGGGTTTGTTGATTTTGTTGTTTATCTATGTCAATGCTTTTGCTACACAAATTTAATAAAGCACATTAAAAAAATAAAGCACATTTGCATTTGAATTTGAATTTGAGACAGAGAGAGAGAGAGAGAGAGAGAGAGAGAGAGAGACAAGGGGAATGGTAGATTTTCCCAGTGACTATCATCAAGCCTTTCCACACACAGCGCACTCAGTAGCTCAGTTTATTGAGCCAGTCTGTTTGTACAAAACCCCCCCCATTGCAACCGCCTACAAATACAACTCTGGGCTGTTGCAATGCGTCCTGGCCTGCACTAGCCGCTGGGCAAAGTCCAGCCTCTCTGCTCAGGGTAATTAGCGCGGTGCTCAGGGCTGCCGTCTGCCACTGTAAATACCTGCAGCCTCTGTTCATCCTCCTTTGATCTCCCGGTGACTGCTGGGTACAACACCGTCGTGACGGCACTCAGTGTGGAATGCCCCGGCCGTGCGGTAGTTAGCGCACTGTCAGAAATAAAGTGACCGTGGAGGTGCATTTCTGTTCTTCCGGGATCACATTTCCCAAATGTACCCCGCAATGTTCTCTTTGGGTACAAATGAGTGCATTTTCCAAGCAAATTAATTTAGCTGGTACTTTTATCCAAGGCGACTTACTGTTGATTAGACTACTGTGAGCCCCCTGTATTGCCCCTCTGGAGCAATGGGGGGCAAGGGCCCAAACCGCAATGCAGATCTTATCGTAGCCACACAGGGGCTTGAACCACCTTCCGGGCTCCAAACATGTGCAGTACTGTACAAAAGTCTTAGGCACCTGTATAACATTCTGTACAGATAAGATTCTTTCAAAAATAATTCAATGAAAGGTCCTAAATAAACCTACTATACATTTTGCATTACATTTTAGTCATTTAGCAGAATAGTTAAAAACTGAATCAAATCAATATTTTTTGTGACCACCCTTAGTGAGTTAAAACTGCGTCACTTCTCTGAGATAGCCAACGCTGTCCTGCAGTTCTATAAGACAATCAGCAGGGAGGTTGTTCCAAGCATGTTGGAGAACTTGCCACAGTTCTTCTGCAGAATTTGGTTGGCTCCTTGCTTCTGATGTCAGACAGCCTTGATCAGGTTTGTATTTAATTGTCAATTGCTTACAGTAATACTTTTACTTTTTTAATTAAATACGAAAATGTCTCTTTAAAATGAAATCTTTTGGAAAATTAATATTTGGAAATCTCAAATGTGTTCTTTTATACTAACATTCACAAAACACTCACAAAAAATAAACATATATATAATAAAGTCGAGGGTACCTAAGACTTCTGCTCAGTACTGTACCTTAGCCAGTAGGCTGCAGACTGCCCCCGGCACAAATTTGTTATATAATGCTGGCGAGGGGTACAATTTAATGCTACTTTTTGGTACCACTCCAGCGACAAGCATTTATACCTTTTAAGGCACTTTTTCTACCTTTATTTCTGAGAGCGCACTCATGGAATCCTCACCGTGTATTCGCGGGGACGTGCAGTCTGGGAAATGGAGGCATAGAGAGGCCAGTGTGCGCTCAGTCCGTCTGACTGCGACAGGAACCCAAGTGCAGTCTGGGAAATGGAGGCATAGAGAGGCCAGTGTGCGCTCAGTCCGTCTGATTGCGACAGGAACCCAAGTGCAGTCTGGGAAATGGAGGCACAGCGACGCCAGTGTGCGCTCAGCCCGTCTGATTGCGACAGGAACCCAAGTGCAGTCTGGGAAATGGAGGCACAGCGAGGCCAGTGTGCACTCAGCCCGTCTGATTGCGACAGGAACCCAAGTGCAGTCTGGGAAATGGAGGCACAGCGAGGCCAGTGTGCACTCAGCCAGTCTGATTGCGACAGGAACTAAAGTGTGCAGAGCACAGTAGCTTCTATTCATGTCGTCTAATTTGCCTTCTGACGAGTGCCTTGCTGGAGGGACGCGAGAGATGGCATGGAAACACAATTTTGCGAGCTTGATGATGGAAACAAGTGTATTTCCTAAACTGCTCCCTCCCCGAGTTGTTATTGAATCATGACACTGATTGCAGGGAGATATACGTCTGCCTTCATGCAGAGTTAAAAAGGTGCAGCATGATGTGAAGATTTTCAGGAAGCACACATCATTTGTGGCTTTGTATTGTTGACTTCCCATAAAGACAGATGTAATTTCACTAAACGTACAGTAGCTACTGATTGCCGGTAGACAATGCTGATAGTTGCATATAGACTAATCAGGATCCATCAGAAAAATAACACCTTCCTACATTATCTGACTTGAACTTCAGCTTATACAATAGGCACTCATATCCTGTGCTAAGCATACGGTCTGTAAACAAACAGGAAGAATTTTCCATCCATCCATCACAATTGGTAGGTTGACTCCACTACCTATGGTGATGTCATCCAAGGGCAGGACTATGATTGGTTCCCTGACATAGTGACACGGGAATGAGGTCGTTCAGGTTGTGGAAAATCCAGGACTGGTTTAATCCCGGGCCACACAAGTCACAGGTACAGGATGTGTAGGAAACCCCGAAAGTGAAAAGTGGTTTCCCTTGTGTGGCCCGGGATTCCAACACTTTTCACAATTCAACTGATTACGGGTATATAAACTAAAATAAAAACTGGGACAAATCGAGACTCAAGGTTCTAGCTGACATTTTTTCTAAAATTAGTTAGTGTCATAAATATATTGTTTATGGGGCACTAAATATATGTTTGTAATTTTAAATAACAAAAATACTGTTTAAAAGTATGAAAAAATGCTACATTTTAAAAAGTTTTATCTGCTTGGAGCCCATTCAGTTATGAGGCTGTCAGGGCAGACACCGGCGTCAAATGAGAACAGCAGGCTTTATTTGACTGGAAGAATCAAGGCAGGCAGTGGCCGCAATCCAGCAGACAGATATAACTCAGATAATCAGGAACCTAATCATGTGGCAGGCAAAGTCCAGTGACGGGTGGTCAGTCCCAGAACAGGGCAAAGGTACACAAGAACAATCCAAGAAAACAAAATCCAAATAAGCCAGGCGGAGGTTGTGAACAGGAAATTCAAAGGACCAAAACAGAACAGAAAACTGACACTAGCATGGAATGGAACAGACAGATGGGGCTAAATACACTGACAAATAAACCCGATGAACTGGTGTAATGGCAAGGGAGCAGATAACGAGAGACAGGTGAAAAGAATGAATGAATGAGTGACAGGACTACGGACAGACAACTGGGAACAAAAAGGCACGAAAACAAGGCAGAATACGGGAGACGCTAAGACCGGGGGGGGGGGGGGGTGGGGGGGGGGGGGGATGGGGGGGGAGTAAGAGCACATATAACACAGAAAAAAGGAGAAACCAAGGAAACGGCAGAAGCTACTCGATATCTCAGAGACCACTCGGAACTGCCGGTCATCGTCACCACCAATTCAGCCTCTTCATACATGATGAAATCTAAATCGACTTTCCTCAAATATGTATGTGGCCTGCCAGACACTCTCAGTCCTGTGCGATGACTGGCTCCGTGTCCCTAAATGGAATCTTCTCCATGACAACGACAATCGCCAGGGTAACAGTCAACGTAACAGAGTAGCACACGGCTGGCCTTCCTGTGGCTCTGGGGGAGAGTGGGTTGCAGTTTGCGGGGTACTCCCCACATCACTGCGCAAGACCAGCGGCCTTGCTCAAGGGCCCAACGGCTGTGCGGATCTTATTGTGGCTACACCGGGGATCGAACCGCCGACCTTGCGGGTCCCAGTCATGTACCTTAACCACTACGCTACAGGTCCCAGTCATGTATCTTAACCACTACGCTACAGGTCCCAGTCATGTACCTTAACCACTACGCTACAGGTCCCAGTCATGTACCTTAGCCACGAGGCTACAGGTTGTCCCAGTCATGTACCTTAGCCACTATGCTACAGGCTGTCCCAGTCATGTACCTTAACCACTACGCTACAGGTCCCAGTCATGTATCTTAACCACTACGCTACAGGTCCCAGTCATGTACCTTAACCACTACGCTACAGGTCCCAGTCATGTACCTTAGCCACGAGGCTACAGGTTGTCCCAGTCATGTACCTTAGCCACTACGCTACAGGCTGTCCCAGTCATGTACCTTAACCACTACGCTACAGGTCCCAGTCATGTACCTTAACCCCTACGCTACAGGCTGTCCCAGTCATGTACCTTAACCACTACGCTACAGGTCCCAGTCATGTACCTTAACCACTACGCTACAGGCTGTCCCAGTCATGTACCTTAACCACTACGCTACAGGTCCCAGTCATGTACCTTAACCACTACGTTACAGACTGTCCCAGTCATGTACCTTAACCACTACGCTACAGGCTGTCCCAGTCATGTACCTTAACCACTACGCTACAGGTCCCAGTCATGTACCTTAACCACTACGCTACAGGCTGTCCCAGTCATGTACCTTAACCACTACGCTACAGGTCCCAGTCATGTACCTTAACCACTACGTTACAGGCTGTCCCAGTCATGTACCTTAACCACTACGCTACAGGCTGTCCCAGTCATGTACCTTAACCACTACGCTACAGGTCCCAGTCATGTACCTTAACCACTACGCTACAGGCTGTCCCAGTCATGTACCTTAACCACTACGCTACAGGCCGCCCCTGCGATCTAGTGCCCCCTGCTGGCGGTCCGGGAGTAGTCTGCGGTGTGAAAAGCGTGAAGGCCTACGCTCTCTGGAATCGACCGCGGGGTTCACGCATGAACGCGGCCGCAGATAACAGGACGGTCGAAATGAGGAAATTAGGGAGGGAATTGCGCGTTCGTTGCCTGTTCAGCCCCATGCGGGGCGAATGGTTTGTGCTTAAAACATTTGATTAAAAGATGAGATCCTCTCAAAGATAGCTTTGGATGCAAATCTTCGTCTTTTTCTGTTGGTGGTGAGCGGAGGATTGGTGCCCAGCTGGGCACTCTTCCGCAGGGCAGCTCCGTTCTCTCGGTTGTCATGGCGTCGTTTGATGAACATATGAATAAATACCACTCTTGTCAAGCGCAACAGTGAGCCTGATATACAAGGACACTCATTAAACAGTCCCTGCCATGACTAACTGACACTGAGAAAAATGCCAGGGAAAAATTACAGCACCATCACTACCCATATTCAGCCTACTGATGTATTTACTGAAGTAACATACCCCAAGGGACCCTATAAACCATCTTGGCTAAAGTTGGTTTTGGACACTCCTTAGATTCTGGGTTCTGTGGTTCTGGAGCTATACAATTAAAAGGCTCCATTGAGGGAGGGTAGGTTTTTTATAACTAAGATTTATCCATGGATTTTCTTTCTCCTTTGGGGAGAGTCTGTGTAATCTGGGCTCTGATTTTTTCCTGGAGCTCATTTGATTAGGAGTCTATTTTGTGTGTGTGTGTGTGTGTGTATGTTTGTGTGTGTGTGTGTTTGTGTGTGTGTGAGGAGGGTTTCAGAATTCAGAAATAGGACTCATTATTGTCATTATCTAGTGTCATTATCGAGCATCTCTTTTGAATGGTGCCGGATAAAAAAAAACAAAAAAAAAACATCGCATTATCATATAATCTGTTGTTCCTTACATTTCAGGCCAGGTCTATCTGTGTCCTTCTGTTAATCGACTCTCTATTGCTGCCGTCCATGAATTTGTTTTCTTCTCTGTCCGACAATTTACCCTTTCTTGCCAGTTTGTGTATGTACTGTATCTATCATTCATGTCATATTCATTTAACCTTATATCTGATCTCTCTACTCCATGAAATTACATTACAATCACTTAGCTGATGCTCTTATCCCAAGGAACATAAATCTCTTTCTCTTTCTCTCCCCCTCTCTCTCCCTCTCTCTTCCCCTCTCCCTCTCTCTCTCTCTCTCTCTCTCTCTCTCTCTCTCTCTCTCGCTCGCTCTCTGTATCCTTATCTCTAGCCGTATCTGTCAGAAGTGTTACTCAGCGTTGCGTGACGTGCTCTTCATCAGATGGCTTTGCATTCTGGGTCGCGGTGGCCTCCACGTCATCAGGAAGCTCTGAGGCCACGTGCTGTAGTCTGTAAACTTTGGCAAAAGGGGGGGGGGTTGTTGACCCCTTTTGCCCTTGACCTCTTGCTGGTGATGGAACTCTGTGACGCAGTTCAAACACTGTGCGGCACCACTGTTTATTTACCTTCTGCGGTGTGCTGATCTGTGTGAAGCGAGACTGCTGCGAACGTTCAGACTAACAGGTTTTATAGAACAGCCGAATCCAGCTCAGTCTGTCTCAATCCTACGCTAACTAAATCCCGTGGGACAGTAACCGAAGCCAGGTACGGCATGCCAGTGTAATTAATGGATGTCAGCTGTCCTGTAATCTAAAATTGTGGTGAAGTCATTACATTACATTACATTACATTACATTACATTACATTGTGTTACAGGCAGAGGCTCTTATCCCGAGTGACGTATAACGACGTTAAAATCGTGCCCAGGGACAAGTGCGATGAGAGATGAACACACGCTTCAGAGTCTTAGCGTGGCCACATAGATTCAACTAGAACCCTTGAAGAACCCTTCGCCCTGGGTGTGTGGAAGTGTCCCTGAGCAAGACGGCTAACCCCTAAATGCTCCCGACGAGCTGGTCGGTGCTTTGCATGGCTGCCAATCGCCGTTGGTGTGTGAGTGCGAGTGAGTATGAATGGGTGAATGAGAAGCATCAATTGTACAGTGCTTTGGATGAAGGCGCTATAAAAATGCCAACCATTTACCATTTATATCAACTTACCAACTAGCATACCACGGTTGGCAGCTAGAATACCCTGAGTAAAACAATAACTATATATGAGTGCTGTTATAATCTATGGCATGCACAAGGCTAATCATGTTGGTGAGGTAGGGAGGGAAAGGTGCAGTCTGAGGAGATGAGTCTTCAGACTGCTCTTGTCTGAGGAGATGAGTCTTCAGTCTGCTCTTGAAGGTGGTCAAAGACTCTGCTGTTCTGACATCCACAGGGAGGCCATTCCAGCACTGGTCTGGCTGGTGTGTAGGTTCTGATCCGCGATTGAATATATGCAGGGGCTGATCCCTTGACTGCCTGGTATGCGAGCAGCAAAGTTTTACATTTGATGCCAGCCATAACAGGCAGCCAGTGGAGGTCGCTGAGCAGGGGGGTGACGTGTGAATGTCTGGGAACATTGAATATCACTGAACTCTCCCTCTCTCGAGTAGGATTTGGCATCTTCTGACCCGGGGCATGTACCACGAGGCAGGATGACTGAGTTCGACAGATAGCGGCACAGAGTAAAACCTGGAACGACTAGCTTTACTTCAGTTCATGTTCCAGATTTGGGTAGGGTCTGGGTTTTGCTCAGTGCTATCTGGCTGACTCAGTAATCCTCCACTGTGGAACAGGCCCCTGATCACTCAGCTGCGAGAGCCTTCTTAATCAAATCATTGATTGAGAGAGGTATACTGGAATATGTACTGTGTATTCCTGCTAACATCCATCCAACCATTATCCCATTTAACCTGAGGGGTTGGGGGGGGGGGGGGGGGGGGGGGCTGGAGCCTATCCCAGCATACATTGGGTGAAAGGCAGGAATACTCCCTGGACAGGTCCATCGCAGGGCACACACACCATTCACTCACACACTCATACCCACGGGCAATTTAGACACTCCAATCAGCCTAACCTGCATGTCTTTGGACTGTGGGAGTACCCGGAGGAAACCCACGCAAACACAGAGAGAACATGCAAACTCCACACAGAGAGGCCCTGGCTGACTGGGATTCAAACCCAGGACCTTCTGCTAACAATTATTTATATCTATATATTTACGCTAACAGCAACTTTCTGGTTACCTAATGTACCTAATTCCTAATGTAAAATGGTTGTGCTTTCGGAAGAGCATTACCTCTGCATATCCTGTACATGAATTCCTATCTCTCCTCTGCCCCCTTCGCCATTGATCGCCTTTAAGGGAAAGAGGAAGGTATTGATTATACACCGCTGCTCTCTATTGGACATCTAATATCTTAACACCAGACGTTTACTGTTACATTACATTGTACCGGCTGATGTTGGATTGGCGGCCTGTCCAGGGTGGAACCATGAACAAGCGGGTCAGATAATGGATGGATGGATGGATGGATGGGTGACATTGCGAGACCTGAGAATTATACCCGTCGGGCCCACCCACAGCCTTCTGGACTCACCTTAACCCACTACGCTACAGGCTGCCCTTGTCACTTGTTGCCTTATCACCACATCGGTCACTGTTGAGTTGCATTTCTCACAGTCATAGGAATGCCATATGGATCTATACAGAACCCATTTGGCCCTTGACAGTTTTGTATGACACATACAGTGACTTTCTCAGTACTTGGGAAAATATGCGAAATAACCAAGAAATACAAAAGCATGCAGCGATATTATTTTTCAGTGTGAAATCAACTCATGGAGCACTGCTAACTCTAATAGAATGCTTTTAACTGTAATAGGCTACACAGTACTACCTCTATCAAACTAATATAACCGCGATTAGAGTTTATTAATGCAATTTAATGTAGGATACTCAGTATTAGGTATTTATTATACTTTTTTTTAGACCTCTGCTGTAGCGTATCCATTTAGAAGTTGATGTGTTGTGTGTTCAGAGATGCTTTTCTGCATACCACTTCTGCATGTGTGTGAAAATCCCAGGAGATCAGGCAGTTTCAGAGATACTCAAACCACCCTGTCTGCCACCAACAATCATTCCACGGTCAAACTCACCGTGAGTGTAATCTCTGTGAATCGGAAAAAACGTCAGGTCCTCAGAGCAGATGCTCTGTTGCGGAGGAATGTGCACAGATTGCACTTTCAACCCGCCATCCGTTTACACAGCTGGCTTGTCCTGCTGTGGAAATGTGGGCTAAGCACCGTGTTTGACGGTACAGTGACCTGGGTATCAAACATCCAGCCTTTCAGGTGACAAAGGCACCTCAGATTTTCTAACTGCGCTGTGCTCGGCTCTGCTAGTGATGAAAACCAGCTATATTTATTCATTTGCTATCCAGCTAAACAGATTAATAATTTAATTGTATGCTTATATTTCCTGTAATTAGTATTTTATCATAGGTCAGAGTCCTCTTGGGTTTCTTGTCTCTTTTCTTGTCTCTACCCACACATTTATTTAATTCCCTTTAATTTGTTCATTTGAAATTTGTGCAAATTAAAAAAAAGTAAAAAAAAAAGTTAACCATTAAGCGTTGAATATCTGCTGTTCATCCACTCGCATATCTTTCTTAAGTGGATCACAAAACAGATGGTGTTTATATTTTGACATATTACAGGAAATGGAGGTGATTAAATATGACAAAAGAGAGCATGTTGACTTACAGACAGGCCCATTTACTATGTTGCTATGTCCTTTATTTGGTGGTACATTTTATGTAGAAATGTAGAGCAAGAGCCAAATTGGATGCGCGCTGATTTTTCCGGTGTTAAAAGTACAATAGGTAAGATTATTCTGTTAAAACATTGTTACAAGACCATTGTAATTCCCTTCCCATCATTGAAAAAGGCTCACCGACACGTTGACCCACCCTCTGCCTGTGTTTATTGTCCTTAAATTCGGGTTTCAAATTTTCTGTTGACGGGCCGACACTTACTAAAACATTGTATAACTGTGCAATATTTTAAGCTCATTGGTTGAAAATTGGTTCTAATTGTCACAGTCAATGGCGTTTCAACGTCAGTGTGTCAAGGATGGAGAGATAAACAGTGTCGTGGTTTGAAGGTGTTTGTTGCGGCTATTCCTTTCTTGACCATTAGAAGTCAGAAATTACCTATCGTGCCTTTAAATAAATGAGGAAAACGTCGGAGGAAAATCACTTCATAAAAGCGTTACACGGAAGATAAAAAAAGATGGTTTCAAACGGGAGGTCACATTTTTAATGAGACATTTATTTATTTTTATTTTGAGCGAAGTGATGACTCATATTAGGCGCAGACACAGCTCGGGGGGTTCTGCAGGAGGACGACGCCACCGCTCTGCCATCAGTCAGGCCACGCCGGCGGTTTATTGACGTGGAAAACGCTGACTCTGGCATACTTTAACACGAGGGCCTAAGATGGCCGCTCAGCACTTCTGAGCAGGATTTGAAACTAACTGTCATAAATGTCTGCGTTGGCCTGTCGTGATGAACTGATCACACTGTGTATGTATTTTCTAGTGTTGCATTTCAGTGGTGATGGAGAAATTTTACTCCTACATATTCCATGAGGTTGATTACAGTTTTTTTTACAATTGCTAACAAGCATTTTTCAATTAAATATGGCACAACAGTTAATTTCATGCCCTAAATGTGCCACAACTGCCAAAACGTGCAAACGTGTCTCAAAATAAAATAATTCTATAAAACACCAGCACTAGTTTTTCTCCAACAAGAATCGTAGCACAATGTAATCAATTATGTAGTCATAATGTCATTGCGGTAATAAATTATGATGGATATTATTATTATGGTCCTAGGAGGGGATGATGTGTGCTAATAAATGATTTGGAAGGAATAGATTTATTTTTGTCATTTGATCAATTCCCTGCCGCAGGAAATGATGGCATCAGTTTGGTTTATAAACAGCTGCTTAGTCTGTCTTTGAGGCTCCCGACCTGCAGACCTTTCGGCTGATGAAATGTGCAGATTGTTAAATCCAAGCATTGTTTCCAGACGGCCACTTGAACGTGTCACCGTTAAACACTGTTTATACTGTACAATACGCAGGGCTGTAGAAGATTACACAGTTCGTAGTCGTAGTCAGTAGTCCAGGCGGGGGTTCGTAAACGGGGCTAAGAAGAGACACCAGCGAAGGAAATCCAAAAAACGTAGTCGCGGTCGCAGGCTAACGTTTGATAGCGCGACGGCAGTCCAAACAGGCGGAGAAACGAAAACAAAAACCCGGGATCACAAGGCGGGAGTCCAAACGAAGGGAATGCGAATGGTGGGGGAATGGTGCAAAGCCCTCTGCTCTCACACATTACATCCGTTTCATAATGACAAACCAAACGTGAAACGCGTAATTAGGAAGTGAAACTGGGCCAGGACGACAAGCTCTGGTGTATTCAGCTGCTGCTGTGGAGCCCGTCATCCAACGCAGGCTTCAGTAACCTGCTAGAGCGCAGGTGTCAAACTCCAGTCCTGGAGGGCCGTAGTGTCCGCTGGTTTTTGGGGTGTTCATTCAAGTCATTGATTGGTTAAAGTATCCACACGCCTTGTTGGCCTTAATTGGCGGCTGATTGAAAGGAAACCACAAAAACCCGCAGACACTGCGGCCCCCTGGGGATTCAGTTTGACACCCCTGTGCTAGAGAAGCGAGCGAGCAGCGACATTAAGCCCTTACATTATGTCACATTGTTCTCAACTGAAAGGCATAATTCATAAGCACTTATACATGTGGCTCAGCTGGTTAATTACAGGTTTCATAGTGAACGTTTGTACACCTGCGTTTGCAGCAGGTGGGAACCAACGGCAAAACTCTCGCGTGCGAGGCGTTCGCTTTTGCCAGCGCAGCTAACGCAAACAGGAGGCATGTACGTACAGTGATTGCAGAAGATCAGATGATATACACTCGCTGAACACTTTATTAGGAACAATTTTACTTTATTACACCTGAGCAGCAGTTCTGCGGACAGGAAACGCCTTGTTAATGAGAGACGTCAGAGGAGAATGGCCAGACTGGTCAAAGCTGACAGGAAGGTGACTTTAACTCAACTGACCAACCATACATTCCAACAGTGGTATGCAGAAGAGCATCTCTGAGCACACAACGCATCATAACCCTTAAGTGGATTGGCTACAGCATTAGAAGTCTAAAAAATAAGTCTAATAAAGACCTAATAAAGTGCTCACTGAGTGTATATCGTTACCTCTGCGGCTGACTTATCTTTCCTTTGTCCACAGAGGTGGATGTCATGTTTGCAAGCAGTAGCCCAATGAATTTGCTGTGCACACACGTACGCACCCACACACACACACACACACACACACACATTCTAAAGTCAGAGTCAATTGTCCAGTTGTCAGGCCCAGCTGAGTTATGCATTCCGTTTGTGTGTTGCCATGTCGATGACATGTCTTGACATGTCAGAGCTGTCCCTATCAGCACTGTGTTATCCTGCTGAGCATTGTGATTAGAGGATTCGCTTCAACCATTCAGGCCTCACGGATGCTCCGCTCCCTCCGTGGGTCACGTTGTGATCTCATATCTGCCTGGCAACCACACACACACACACACACACACACACACACAAAACATGAATAACGACTTCTAGTCTAGTCGATATTTGATTAAAGATTATTTTACTTTCTTTAATTAAAAAAGTGAACCACAATAGATATTTGAATGTGACAAATCACAATAGATGTGTGATTTGTCAGTCACAAAAGGCACGCATAACTTGAATAAATTGGTAAATTTGGCAATTGACCTTGGAGTGTTCAGACAGAGGGTTGTATGACTGTCAGGCTCTGCAGGGATAGCAGACCATTGGAGTGCTCAGGCCCGGTTTTCTGACAGGACTGGGTGGCACGGTCTCACGATCAGGTACTGTATTTTCTTCCAGTGGAAAAAAAAACAGCTCAAACTTGGTTTTGAAACAGCTGGTAGCTGGTTGACCAGTTCAGGCCAGCTCCCTGCTTGGCATGCTTTGACCAGCTCAGGCTATGTTTGGAAACAGCTGGTAGCTCAGACAAGCCAACTGCACTAGCTGGTTAACCAGCTCATACCCAGCTATACTAGCTTATGAACAGCTTGACCAGCTCAATTGTCAAGCTGGTCAAGCTGGCATAGCTGGATTCAACAAGAGGGCTTTTCCGACTCCACCCTACTCTACTTTTGTCTCCAGCTGAAATGGAAAGGCAACAGTGGATGAATTATTTGTTGTATGCACAGCCCAATAAAACGATCGAGCATGCCCAACCACTTTGGGCTGTCAACCTCCATTCTTGCAGTTATACTTCAGGCTTCTGTCTGCGGTGGAGAAATGAAAAACTTGAGTGCTCCAACCCGATTATTTCCCCAGGTACAAGTTTCGTATGTGACCAGGGCCCCGCTCCAGAGAGAAGCCCAGAACAGCTCCTCTGGCTTCAGTCCATGTTCCAGATTTGGGCCGATTGGCTTTCATCCAGCCAACTCAGGAATCCTGCTTTGTGGAACAGGCCCCAGGTCAGGGGCCTCCGACCCTGGTCCTGGAGAGCTACTGGGTCTGCTGCTTTTTTGCTTTCACCTTAAAATCAGCACCCTTGTTGAGACCCAGGTAACCGGGCGAGGTAGGCGAGTTAAATGTTCTAATTGATTAATTGAGTGCGGAGTAACAACGAAAACCAGCTCTCCAGGACCATGATTGGAGACCACTACCCCTAGGTAATGTTGCGAGACGTTTGGGAAGATGCATGCAGTTAATGGGAACTGGCTGGTGGGGTTGGTGGAGAATGGCCCTTTTTACCTCGCGGTAGCATGAATAAAGGAATTATAGTTGACCCTCTGATCCCTTGAGAATGAGTTTCAGAGCCTCTTGCATGCCCTACATCTGATAGGCTGACGTTCCAATCCTGCGAATCGGTCGCTTTACATTTCAAGAGATTTAAATTGAAATATGAACGACCGTCTGTGTCCCACTCTGCGAATATTAATAATGGAAGGGGGCTCCGTTTTTCTCTGAGCCTGGTCTTCTTCTTTCCGCATTAAAGCTAAATTCGGATTTTCTCAAATGATAACTCCCCCGGCATTCAAATTCTCATCTCATGTGGGAGGTTTTTAATTTGTTTTTTTTTGGGGGGGGGGGGGGGGGGTTAGCCCTCAAAGTGGAGAAATTATGCCATTTGCAAGGCATTATACTTTGCTTTTTTGAGCTTCAAAAACACAGTTTCCTTTAAAGTATTTCCTCCACTTTCATTTTTTCCGAGCAATATCACCTCAGATCATTCATTGTGTTTGTCATTGTGTGTCACGCGCTCCGTTGAGTGTTGTGATTATATCTCTTATGATTTTTGAAGATGTATTTTATGCTTCACGCAATGAGGTGATCTCTCATTCTCTCCGCTGTATGTAGATAATATTGAGTTCGGGTCATTGAAATAGGGGAATCCGCCCACCTCCGCCCACCCGGCATGAGGATGAAAGCTGATTCTTTATCGACCTTTGTCTTGGGCGGCTGCTCACTTTTAGCCTGCTGCTGGCAGTCCTTCGATCTTTGATCGTGGAGTGATTTATGCTTCTGGTCAAGGCTAATTAGCTTGGTTGACAAAACAAAGCACTGACAATTTTACTATCATTTTCTGGGCTATGCATGAATGGCCCGTTTTGTTTGTACATATTGGTACTGCATGCGGTCTGACGTGGGAGTCCACACTGTAGGCTTACGATAAGCGAGGCCCTTTGAACGATTGTCTAATGTTGGACCACGCACTGGGTCAACAACATAGGGTGTTGGTGGCGTGTGTGTATGTGTGTGTGTGTTTGGGTGTGCGTGTGTCTGTATGCCTTTGTGTGTGTGTTTGCGTGTGTAGGGGTGTGTGCATGTGCATGTGTATGTGTGTGTACATCTGTGTGTGTGTGTGCATTTGTGGGTGCGTGTGTCTGTATGTCTTTGTGTGTTTGTGTGTGTGCATGTGTGTGCGATTGCATGTGTGTGCATGTCTGTGTGTGCGTGTGTCTGTATGTCTTTGTGTGTGCGTGTGTAGGTGTGTGTGCACGTGCGTGTGCTTGCGTGTGTGTGTACATCTGTGTATGTGTGCACGTGTGTGCATGTGCGTGTGTGTGTTCATGCCTGTGTGTGTATGTGCACACAGACAGAACATGTTCCCCTCTGATTGAAAGTCAGGTTTTCCTCACTGAGTGAATAGCATAGGGTCTCATTGAGCCAAGCCTGCGGATGTTTCCTGGTTCTTAAACTCTGTGTCTTAAATTATGGAGGAAGATCTGCAATAAATATAAAACGAAACATGGGGTCCTTGAACCCAGAGAGCCAAGCTGAATCAACTCAAATAAAAAATAAATAAATTCAAAATAGAAAAACTAAAATAGTCTCTAGGTGGATTAACCCTAGTGTAGTCTTAACATTCTGTATACTCCCCTTGTCCTAAGGGTATAAAATGACCCGGCCTTCACTAAACCCCTAAAATAAAGCAGCTTAATTGAGTTTTAAACCCCAAGTCTATTTTGCACGAAGAAACAACCTGTCACTCACGGGGCGACATGGCTCAGGCAGTAAGAGCATCCCCTGCCCGGGCTGTGTCGAAGTGTCCCTGAGCAAGACACCTAACCCCCAAATGCTCCTGACGAGCTGGTCGGCACTTGCATGCATGGCAGCCAGTCGCTGTTGGTGTGTGAGTGTGTGTATGAATGGGTGAATGAGAAGCATCAATTGTACAGCGCTTTGGATAAAGGCGCTATATAAATGCCAACCATTTACCATACATCACAAACTTGGTCATGAAATTTCAAGTTGAAAAAAGATCACTTAGGGGGTTTTCTCTGCTGTTAAACATATTGGCAGGTCATTTTTTTTTTTACCATTAAGACAACACGAGGGTTAAGCACTGGCAGAACTCCAGCGTTTCCATAGATAAATCATCTCGCATCTCTCCAGACACCCGCTGGGAATACAAAACAAACGGGAGTGTCGGTGTAGTTTCTGTTATTGACTCCGGTCACAGACACCTGCGCTTTAATTTCAACCCCGTGAGCTGCCACGTGAACCGGGGCCAGCTGCGCTATCTCACGTCGTGTATCTCAGCGTAAGCCTCCTTCCCTCTCAATCGGGAACCAGCAATCATATTCAGCAGCCACACTTATAGCCCCAGCTTCCTCTATCGATTCAGTAGTGTGGTAGTATGTGCACTCTACTGTCTCATGTTTTATCCAAAAGTCTTTCATGACGTGCAGTTGATTGGACTAAGCTGGGGGCAATCGCACTGCAGCAATGTTTGATTAAGGGCCTTGCTCAGGGGACCAACTACTGTGCAGATCTTTTTTTTTTTTTAGATATTTTTTAGGCCTTTTTCAGCTTTATTGGACAGTATAGTATAGAGAGACAGGAAGAATGGGAGAGAGAGAGAGAGAGACAGGAAGAATGGGAGCGAGAGAGAGGGAAAAACATGCAACAAATGTCAGACGGTCAGATTCGAACCGCCGACATCGCGGCTCACAATGAGCATGCGGTCAGTGCGCTACAGGCTGCGCCACCGAGACACCCCTACAGTGCAGATCTTATCATGGCTACACCGGGGCTTGAACCACCAGCATTTCTGGATTCCGGTCGTGTAGCTTAGCCGCTCAGCTCCAGACTGTCCACACGCCGTGAAGCGCGTGAAGGCAGGGCACCACTTCTTTTCACAACGCGGGCCGCTAGTGGGGCACAGACTGAATGAATCCACGAATGAATGAGTGAATGAATGAATGAATGAATGAATGAGTGAATGAACGAATGAGTGAATGAATGAATGAATGAATGAATGAATGAGTGAATGAATGAATGAATGAATGAATGAGTGAATGAATGAATGAATGAGTGAATGAGTGAATGAGTGAATGAATCGGTGGAAGGTTCTTCCTGTGCAGCTTCAGCCAGCAGACTACGGGTAAATGGTAAATGGCTGGCATTTATATAGCGCCCTTATCCAAAGTGCTGTATAACTGACGTTTCTCATTCATCCGTTCACACACACATGGCGATTGGCTGCCATGCAAGGCAGCTTCTCCGGAGAATTTAGGGATTAGGTGTCTTGCTCGGGGACACTTCAACACACCCGGGGCAGGGGATCGAACTGGCAACCCTCCGACTGGCAGAGAACAGCTCTTACCGCCTGAGCCAATATAGCTGATTGACCGGCAGGGGGCGGTGGCGAGGGACACAGCCGTCCCAGCTGGCCAAATGCCTCCCTCTCATGGTTTTGCTACGGCTAATTATACATTTCCCTGAGGGGCTGCCGAATCCGTCAGCAGACCAGACCGCGGAGCCCATCCGCTCACTGGATCAGAACTGTTACAGGATGAACCACCGACAGCTCGTGCCAGCCCTTTTTTCTTTTTTTTTTTTTTAGTTTAATGAATTGTTTCTCTCTCAAACTTCTCCCAGAGTCTGTGAGATCTGAGCAGATGGGCCCCGCAAGCTCCGCACACAGCTGCAGCTTCTGCTCCGAGTCAGCTCGGAGACCCTCTGGAAGCGACATTAAACCTCAGAGAGCCTTGTTCTGGATTTGCCTCATAAACAACAGCACCCGCTCCCCTCCTTTCCGTGCCTCTCTTCCGCCTGTCGTCTCCCTCCGTCCCTCCTCCCAAATCCGGTCTCTCACACGGGACCTCAGCCTCCATCCTCCCGATCTGCCCGTCTCCGTTCACCTGAACACTTACTCTTCCCTTTTTCTACAACAGTTCCTTCTCTTCCTCCGTTATTCTTTGATCTACCTCTCTTTCTCTTGCTCCTCCCCTGTCTACCCCCATCCCTCCCCTACATGCCCACATCATCACCTCTCTGTCGTCTGTTTACGTTGAACACAGAGACAGGTCCTTCAGACTGTTTCATAAACTGACACCTGCCCCACCCCCCACCCCCATCCCCCCCTGAACTGCCCTCCCTTAGCCCCCCCAGCGACGCCCCCCACCCCTCCCCCCAAAACAACACAGAAACACCAAAGGATTAAGATTCTCAAACCAGGCGATTTTCCCCCCTGTTGAAGCGTGTGATTGGCTGGCTGTGCGGGGGACCGGCTTCTTCCCCTTCTCCACGGAGCGGGGGGAGGGTGAGCCCGCAGCGGATCAGTCCGCCCGACGACTGCGTCACCGCCGCTTCCGATTGGCCAAGTGGCCTCCATCCGATTCCCTTAACGACATTCAATCTCCCCGGAAATCTGGCCGGCAAGACTTAAAGAGGGGGGGGATTTGAACTGAAACCCGAAAGGGAACTTTTTCAAGCGTAGGAAATTTCCGGTTGGGTTCTCCTCCAAGTCAGCGAAAGCTGAACTTTAGATCGATATCAGGAAGTATTTGTTTTTATTGAGAGTTGAGTTGCGTGGGTGCTTGGAATGGAAGCTTGCCGTGGTATTTATATAGGAGCAGAGACACTGGAGGTGTCTAAACCCAGGCCTGACACAGTGCTGTTTACACCTGGAATACTCTTGCCAACCATTTACCCCTGCATTATTATCAGTGGCAACATAAAGACATGATCACCACCCAGATACCACGATTGGGTAAAGTGTTTTATACTGTGAAATGTGTAACAGCGGTACAGTATATCGAAACAAGGTTCTGTCAGAAGAAAAGTCAAATTAAAATAGTAATTACAACACACGCTATCGATCCCCCTAATGGGTATAAATCACCCCCACATCCTGTAGGGGACAGACTCCCTGGATCCCGGTATGTGGCGTGAAACAGGCATTTTTTATTCCGTACCAACATAAACAAAGTGGGCAGGAGAGTGTCATTATTTTCTCCGGTTAATCGTCCCATGTACGACGTACTGCATGAGCTGAGGGATAAAATGCCCTGCCTCGAGTGTTGACCCCCGGGCCACCCCCTCATTTCATCTTTCAGTGTGAAATGCAGACCGATGTGATGTAATGGAGTACCGCTGGTCACCTCTGGACTGTGTTATTATAGATTTTTGCTGTGTGCGTTCTGCGGGTTGCCCTGAGAGGCAGGTGTGACAGGCCGGGGCTACGGAGGTCACGCTGGTTTGTCACATTTTTTCCATTTCCAGAGGCTGTTTCTGCAGCCGCTCCAGTGGTGCAGCGAATCACATGAATTCCTCCAGAATAGTTTTTTTTCCTCTGCTTCCTTCCCGCCTGTCTGAACCAGCATTGCAAGACATCTGCTGTCAAGTCTAAAGCAAAATGTGTGTGTGTGTGTGTGTGTTGGGCAGGGGGAGGGGGTTTGGAGATGTAAACAACCTTTTTTTTTAATTTGGAGGCTCCATGGGGGTGAGGCACTGTTTTAACGAGAGTGGAGTACTCAACCATGAATCCCCTCAGTAAACACTGAGCTGCTGCTTAAAGGGGAGGTTTGTACTATTTCGGTCCCGCCCGCGATTAAAGGTGTCTGCACAGGGACTGTTTTTTCCGCCTCGCCTCATTTGGAGTGGATTTCAGTTCCATTTGTTTTAATTAGTTTCTGCCTCATTTGAAAACTCACAGAGCAACGCCACTGAAGGTCTCTTTTTTTTCTCGGCTGCTTGAGGAGTCAAACCTTCGACTGCTGGAAGCTCTTGATTGGCTGTGGCGTGCTGGCACTTTGACGTGGGCCGGCAGGACGGGGGGGCGGGTTGACGGTGTTTGTACTGACCGCTGAGGATGGCACGGGAACATGGCTCTGCCTTCCATGCTGGTCGGTCGTCATGGCTTCCTGGCACGCGACGCGCTAGCAGCCGCCATGAGGGTTCCCCGTGACTGCCCTGTATTTGTGTACCCCCCAGAAGTCCAAGGTGTGTAAATATCACTGTCCTGAAGAATTAAGGCGAATCTTAAAAAGTGCACAAACTTTCTCTCTCTCTCTCTCTCAGACACACACACACACACACACACACACACATACTCACACACATGCACATATACACACACTCTCTCACGCACAAGTGCTCACACACATGCACACACACACACACACAAACACAATACGCATTGACTAAAGTATTCATATCCATGGGTGCACACATACACACACTGCACATACGCTCATATGAACACACACACATACTGTACACACACACAGTACATACACTCACATGAACACACACACACACACACACTGTACATACGCACACATACACACACACACTGTACATACGCACACATAAACACACACACACACACACACACTGTACATACACACACACACACACACACACACACACACTCAGTCCCATCAGTAGTGGGCTGGGGGTATTTGCCCTGCTGTAATTTAGCTGAATCACCAGCGCTGGGAGTATCTGCAGGGACCAGCCACACACTAATCATTCTTTATTAAGTAATTACAGTTATATTGCACAGATAATGTGCAATTTATGTCACGTCTTGGCGTTTATTGTTTTAGTCTTCAATGTGTGCCCATATGCAAAACCATCTCCAGTTTAGTCTGTCTCTGGACAATTTTGTAAGCCTTAACAAAAATGTTAAAGCTTCTTTTTTTTTTGCCTTACTTTTTAAACGTAAGCAGGGAAGTATTAATATGTGTTCTCTACTTTTGCGGTTTTAACTGGTGCCTCACACCATGTGCAGGACAGCAGCGTGTTTTGCAGGGAAACTGTGAAACAGGTTCAGCTGTGCTGGTAGCAAGCTGCTCCCATTGCTGCTGGAGGCCTTTGATGTGCACGGAAAGGTTAAATAAATATGTTGTGTGTAGAGTGCTCTCTGGCAGAGCTCCCGGTCGGAGACTCTGAGAAGCGCTGAGGAAGGATCGATCAGACGTCCTGACAGGTGAACGTGCCGCACCTCTTCGGTCTGCGAGAGGTCCAGAGCCGGTCCAGCTACAGGGCTGTGAAACACATCTGCTCTGCCTCTGCCTCTGCCATATACACGCAGAAACACATACGTACAGATACGCATGCACGTGCACACACACACTCACGTACTGTACATACACACACACACACACAGGCATACACATTCACACACACATTCACGTACTGTACATACACACACACACACACACACACACACATGAGCACAGGCATACACGTGCACACACACACTCACTGTACTGTACATACACACACACACACACACACACACACGAGCACAGGCATACACATGCACACACACACGAGCACAGGCATACACATGCACACACACACTCACTGTACTGTACATACACACACACACACACACACACACGAGCACAGGCATACACATGCACACACACACTCACGTACTGTACATACACACACACACACACACACACACACGAGCACAGGCATACACATGCACACACACACTCACGTACTGTATATACACACACACACGCACAGGCATACACATTCACACACACACACTCACGTACTGTACATACACACACACACGCACAGGCATACACATTCACACACACACTCACGTACTGTACATACACACACACACGCACAGGCATACACATTCACACACACACTCACGTACTGTACCTACACACACACATGCACAGGCATACACGTGCACACACACACTCACGTACTGTACATACACACACACACACACACACACACACACACACACACACACGAGCACAGGCATACACATGCACACACACACTCACGTACTGTACATACACACACACAAGCACAGGCATACACATTCACACACACATTCACGTACTGTACCTACACACATACACATACACACATATACTCGCACAGGCATACACATGCACACACACACTCACATTCTGTACATACACACACACACACAGGCATACACATGTGCACACACACACACTCATGTACTGTACATACACACACACAGACACACACACACACACACACACACACAAAGGCACACACTTGCTGTTGCATCTGAAGCATTACTGTCCCACTAGTGCACACATGCATATAGTAGCTATGTGTGCACTAGTGGGTACAGTAATGCTACAGATGTACTTACATGTATTTACATTCATCCGCTGTCATTAATTAAACCAATTTTTTTAAACAAGGTTTTAAAAAGAATTAGCCGGAGGGGGGGAAGAGAGGTTTCTGCCTGCCTGATTAAAAAGAAAAATTCACAGGAGCAGAAAGCGGTGGGTGGTGAAGCACGTTCCCTCTCGGTTCCTCCTCGATGATGCAGAACCCAGCCGGCCCTTTCCAGTTGAGGCTACAGCGCATGGCGCTCATTAGCAGGACGCTACGCGGAAAGATTAATTCACGGCTCTGAGACACACGGGGAGCGATTACTGGTCACAGCGGGCTAATTGCACTCTTGACGACCTGGTTTGTCATAATTTGGTGAAGGCACTGGCAGAGATTTTTTTTCCCAGTGTGTCGAAGTGTCACTGAGCACCTCAGTCTCCTAACCCCCAATTGCTCCTGACGAGCTGGTCGGTGCCTTGGCATGGCAGCCAATCACCGTTGGTGTGTGAGCGTGTGTATGAAGGGGTGAATGAGAAGCGTCAATTGTACAGCGCTTTGGATAAAGGTGTGGTATAAATGCCATTTAGATAAGAACATGCTCCTCTATCCTCAGGGCAGTCAGTTCACCTATAAAAAAAGCATCCCCAGTGAAAGAAAGCCGCAAATGGACTAAGGTAAACCGAATATAGCTTGGGTTTTACCAAGGTATGGCCTGGCTATGTCCTAGTCGGCTTAGCTTTTTTCGACCAAATGTAGCCAGGTTTTCACCCAAATACCTTGCTGCTACCTGAAGAGCTAGGGCAATCAAAGTGAAATATACAATCATCCATTGTAATATACATAATAAATAAATAATAATAAATACATAATTTACTGGAAACCACACGGTATATCAGGTGGGTTGCTACACATACAGTACATCATTTACTGGAAGCCACACGTTATATCAGGTGGTTTGCTACACATACAGTACATCATTTACTGGAAACCACACGGTGTATCAGGTGGGTTGCTACACATACAGTACATCATTTACTGGAAACCACACGGTATATCAGGGGGGTGGTGAGGCTGTAGGGATGGAGAACTGTGCAAAGGTTGAGTTAAACATTGACAGTTCCTCCTTTGCTTAAAATGGCAGCACCGCTGTGTATTCTCATGTTGCATTCATATGGAAATGTGTGTGAATGAAAAGAGGCAAACAGTCCTTTCCATTTGCGGCAACTCACCGTCTGGCCTTACGTGAACCAGACACAACCAAACGGCCCATACTAAACCAACGCCTTAAGCCCTGTGGGCTTGCGACGGAAAGCCGTCCAGACTTCCTGGAGCCACGTTTTGAGGGCAGTGTGGCCGGCACCGTTGTCGTGAAGAGGGCATTGTGAGCACGCTCTCAACATAAATGCAGTTCGGCGCGACATTTACTGAACTTTAAGAATTACCCACTTACCGTATGTTTTCTTGAGAATTCAGGGATTTGGTTCCTCCACTGCGAAAGTGCACCGCACGTGTGGAACACCTGTACCCCTTTGGCAGGCTGCGGGCTTCCTTTGAGGTTGATAACCTTTGGATTCAGGAAGAGGTGACGGTACTATGTCTTCCCTTTATATCCTGGGTTTTTGATGATCCCCCCCCCAACACCCCCATCTCAGTCTCCGCTCCCAATCTTCCCTCCCGCTAGTCCAGGATCACATTCTCCTGTTCCACGTGAGCAGTTCCCCAAGCCTTCGATAGGGAGGGGGGAAAATCCGCTCGGAACGCCTCCGTTCTCGACGCGCGCGGCCTTGGCAGAGAGCTCTTAGCCGAGGTTAACGCAGCTCCGTCCTGCTGACGTCAGCGTGGGCGAGCGTGGGTCCCCCGGGGCCCGCTGGGATTGAGACTGACGCTTTCCCGCGGCAGCTAATCACCGTGATTCAAGCCGAACTCGGTCGAGAATTATCTCCATTGTTCCGCTTTTTTTTGTTTTTGGCGGGACCTGAGCCGGGGTGTGTAATTGTGCGAGGTACGTGGCACGTGCGCGTCGCTGTGTCAGAGACCGGTTTTCTAAAGGCGTAATCAAATCCGCACTTCGCATTGTGATCCGTCGCATCGGGACCTGCGATCACGCACGCACACCGCAGCCTTGTGATGTAATCGTCATAGCAACAGCTAAGTCTCGGAACTGTACTTTCCTCAAGGGTCTTCAACGCCCTTGGTCCCTGGTTCTGATTTGCACTTTATTGTACGTCACTCTGTACAAGAGCATCTGCCAAATTACTGTAATGTAATGTAATGTAATGTGAGCCATAATCCATAATTTATTATAAAAGCTTTGCTTTTGTTGGGTTACTTAAAGCATTTCAGTTGCACTGGGTGATAGCTGTGTTGTTTCTCTCTCTGTGGAGGTGGAGGGACCAAGTAGATTCAAAAGATTTTCACTTGGATACAGAGGTGTATATAGCAGCATCGGAGGCTTGCATCTAGTAGACCCTTGTCGTTCCCAGAAAAACTATTTTTTGAAACTTCGCTTCACAGAAGCCTCTCGAGGCCTGTTACCCCAACAGGTGCTGAGTGCCTCTCCAAGCTGAACAACATATCAGGCATTTCCATTAGAGGGGAAATATGTGATATGTTTGATGGAAATGAGATGAGACCTTTTTTATGTTTTTCCCTTGCTTGCTTTTTAAAAAAATGTTTTATAATTGCATAACACATGGGTGGCGGCATGTGGTGCAGTGGGTAGCACTGCCGCCTCACAGCAAGGAGGTCCTGGGTTCGAATCCCGGTCGGCCGGGGCCTCTCTGTGCGGAGTTTGCATGTTCTCCCCGTGTCTGCGTGGGTTTCCTCCGGGTACGCCGGTTTCCTCCCACAGTCCAAAGACATGCAGGTTAGGCTGATTGGAGAGTCTAAATTGCCCACAGACTCAGACTGTTAACTTTAGACTGAAGATTCTAACTTGCCCGTAGGTACGAGATTCCGGCTGTGTATCCCTGCCTCGCACCCAATGCATGCTGGGATACGCTCCGCACCTCCTTCTCTCATACAGCTCAGGTGAATGCACTTAGACGTCGACTTTGTCCCAAAAAAAGCTTTTTTGGGGGGGGCTGAAAATACCCATCCTAATGGGATTTCTAATTCCATAGACTGCATATGAAAGAACAAAATGCCTAGTATTATGTTTATAACAGCAGCCAGCCCTGTCCCCTTGTTTATTAAATGCAAAATATGGTCACCAGTATAGTCCTTTACACTGAAAGTTGTGCAAGCACATCTGCTAAATGAGTGTAATTTGGCTTAATAGCCCATCATTGACCTTCTTTCTGCTGGTGAGAGAGTGCGGTGTGCCCCTACAGAAGCCCTATTCCAAAGATAGATTGGAAAATTTAATTTGCAAAAATGACCCAACCCGGTCACCTGCGTCATTGGCCCTTTGCTTTTTCCGACAGAAAATTAGGCAAGGTTCTGCGTAATTTACTTTTGCTGCGATGAAACAATATTATCTGAGGAGTTTGTGGAAAATAATATTGAGCGGAAACAAAGTGGAACAGTAGGATTCAGAAAGTCAAGGATAATTAATACTTGATTTATCCTTGACTTTATATATACAGTAGGTAATTTTGGACTTCTAACAGTCAAGGGAGGAATTGCAGCAACAAACACGTTCAAACCACAACACTGTTTATCCCTCCCCCTTCTCTGTGAACGCGCTGACGTTGAAACGCCATTGGCCGTGGCAATTAGACCCAATTTTCCAATGAGCTTGAATTATTGTACATCTATACAATGTTTTAGCTTGTCAACTGCATATTTTGAAACCTGAATTTAAGGATTATAAACACAGGCAGAGGGTGAGTCAGCATGTCAGTGAGCCTTTTTAAATGATAGGAAGGGTTTTACAATGGTCTTGTAACAATGTTTTAACACAGAAATCGCAGCTATTTTACCTTTAATTTCTGATGGTTTCCTTCATGAATGTTTCTCTTGTGTTTGGTTTGCGTAATTGTATTGTTGTCATATGTTCTGTTTCTTGCAAAGAAACTGGACAAAGATAAGTGACGTGTGTTAAAGAATTGCAGCGTTCTTGCATGGGTTTTCCATCTGTTTCAAGCTCTCGTTTTAAGATCATGGAATAATAAGGTTTACATACGTATTACTGTAAGCCTCTGCCGCTGTTCTGGTCTCATGTGCTAACAGTCGAAAGGTAGAGGGCAGGGCACACAGTTTCAGGGCCAGGGTCGAGGTGACGTACGTGAAGAAAAGGACACGAGGAATCAAGAAAACTTGAATTAGGCAAAAATGAGGACCGCCCTTACCCCTTAAAACATCAGTACAGATGCATGGTAGATGAGGAGAGGTAGATCCACAGGTTGATCATTAATATGTACGTCATGCATTCCAAAATAAATTACCCTCACACCCCCCCCCCCGCCCCCCACTCAAAGAATCTTACAATCACCTCCTGGGACAGATTAGGAGATTGTAATTACAGCAAGTTCTTTGCCTGAGTTGGAGTTTTCAAGTTGGAATTTTAGGACACAAGGCCAACATTCCATGTCTGGGAAAATTCCAAGTGGGACAATTTGTCAGATCCTAAAAAAAAAAGGCCCTGTCCAGTTTCCCGGTTCTGCCACCGCTGTCCGATCGGGTAAGACGGACATCCCGGGAGTGTCGGTCACCTTGGACAGGTAGAATGAGTGTGGAGATGAGGAGTCATTCGAATTTCCTTCCCGTTAGTGTTCCCAGGTCCTAGCTGTGCCACCAGCTCTCGACAGGAATATGTTGGGACCAGCTCAGTGTTCCTGACTCACAGACTGTGCGCTGCGTGCCTTGGCAATGGGATACAATCAGTGATACTTAGCTTGTTGTCCACAAGACGAGAAGCCACTGGAGGCACTCAACAACCTCCACAGGGTGACAGTGCCCAGTCAAATAATGTCATTAATTTGCTACATTTTCTGACATTACTAGTTCATCTGGAACTAGAGTGCTAGGTTTAAGGTTTTTCTTTAACCGAATGTGCTCTTCTCCCAGGTGGCCCAGTGGAGCCATGTTGTCTGTATGACAGCATAGATCCTATGTTCCGCTTCAGAGCGAGAACCAGGCCAGATTCAGTCTCACTGCAGTAACCCTTGTCCTTTCGCGTCATTAATGCGTTGAAGATTTCCTTTTTACGTTTGCTTCTCGCCTTTGCACAACCTTAATGTATCCGTCTATGCCGATGGACAGAGAGAAGCCCTCTTCACTTCCGTATTGCGGTCAGTGCACCAGAAGGCATTGAGCCGATGGGTGAATCTGAGATCTTGCATTTTGTACAGCACATCCCTTCCCGTGGTTCAGCTTCGATAAGGGAACATTGTGGAATGGTGGCGGGACTCCGGAATGGTGACAGGGCTGTTCTGTCACAGTGGAGACATTCCATATCCTGTGACAGCGTGACCAACACTCTCGCTGATACCCTTGACACAGTTTGAACGACCCCCCTGTTTGTAATGGCCAGTGTACTAGCCTGCCTCAGCACGCAGTCCATGTGTGTATTTTTGTATGTGTGTATGTGTGTGTGTGTGGGAAGAGAGAGGGGGAAGGGAGAGTACATTTTGTCTTTGGATGGTGGGTGGGTATATTACTCAATATGTAAATCAATATTACACCCAGTCTTACTCAAAGATGTGTGTGTGTGTGCATATGTGTGTTTGTGTGCATGCATGCATGTGCGTGTCTGTGCACGTGTGTCTGTGCACGTGTGTGCGTGTGTGTGTGTGCTCAACTGTTTTGGCTGAGGAGCCAGATTTGGATAACAGAGAAAGGACAAGGAGGACGGACTGTGGACTGTGAGTCTGTTGCTGGACTCCCCCCTTTCCCACGGTGTGTAAACATCCCAAATAAATACCCCCTTTGCGT
>NC_083761.1:79658035-79668035 GCF_963514075.1 Conger conger
GTCCCACACGGTCGATTCTCTCCCTGTGTGAAACAGCACCGCCTCACAAACACCGGTTTGCCGATAAGCATTTTTTTTGTTTTGGAGCAGGGGTGTTTACTGTGCAAACACACATCCTGTAAATCCCATGCTATCGACATCTGTTTGATTTTTGCAATGCAAACACGCCCTGTGAACACGATGCCATCGCGAGGCCCTGCGGTTTGAGGGGTCTAATGGGTATCGGGAAAACATTACCACGTCCTGAAACTCTCAGTGAGCCCGGAGGATTCCTTATCGGATGTTATCTGCTGTTGCAGAATAGTTTCCTTAGATCAGGGATTAGGGCTGTGCAACAAGGCCTGTTCTGTCCAAGGATTCTTTCGTATTTCCTCGGCTGAACCGTGTCGTTGACTCAACTTTATTTTTAAATATTGAGTGATAGCTGAGGCCTGTGCATGACCCCTTGGCGAAGAGGTTTCAGTGTGATCCAACGCAGCAGTAAACCAGCACCAGTGTCTGCGCTGCTCCTATGGGGACTTAGACACCCTGTTGAAGAAAACTGCTCAAGCTAGGTTTTGAAGCAGCTGGCAGCTGGTTGACCAGTTCAGACTAGCTCCATACTCAACATGGTTTAACCAGCTAAAGCTATGTTTTGAAACAACTGGTAGCTGGTCATTTCAAGCTGGTCATAGCTGGATTTTACACCAAGACAGAGTAGCTGCCTGGAATGAACACTAGCCTGACCTGACTGTATACCCTTGTTGTTGTATTGTTTTTTTGAATCTACATTTTAATCTACGAATATAATACAGTATGTTGCTTGGTCTGTCTTCTGTTCTGTTAGGTTAAGGTCCAAGAAAGTCCAGGTGAAAATCCCAGGGGGTCAGAATGTAAAAGACTTGCTTTATGTTTCTTCCACCCATGAACTCAGCTAGCTGATTTCACTCATTAGTTCTACCCCTTGGCTGAATAATTGTGCTAATTAGCAGATCCAGGTTACTGGAACAGATCACAGGGGCAGACCTTTACTTTCTGAACTTGGTTGTTCCAACTCTGCTACTGGTTCATTATTTGCGTACGATTTTGACTGTTCTTAAGCTACACAAACACACACAAGTACACAAAAACACACAAACACACCCTCAGGAAGCTCCCGCCCCCCACGGTCGTCGCCAGCGAAAAGACTGGAATAGAATGGAATTTGAAACGTTTTAGCCAAAAATGTTTCCATGGTAACGGTGTTTTTTGCAGAAACGTTTCAGATTTCGTTCCGTTCTCCGACTTCGGCCCAAGAAGTAAAAAACGCGGACTGATGCTCAGGTGAGTAACCACCACAGGAACAGTGCCGAGCTGCAAGATATCCCTCTCCCTCCCACACACACACACACACACACACACACACAGAGCACTCCTACTGGGGACCTCTCAGGAAGAGCGTTCCTCCCCGGTCCATCAGTGAACAGTAAATCACAGGGTTTCTTCAAAGCCCTAAGGAGGGTGTTACTGTGGGAAATCAAAGCACCCCGCCTCCCCGCTCCCTCCACACCCCCTTCTGAAGGCTTGAGTGGGATTTTGTTCTGTTCTTCTCCTGGCCATGTTCCCCCCTGACCCCCGGGCCCTAATGCCCACAGTCCTGTACATCGCTCTCACACAACCAGACTCAGAGGGGCAGGGTCTTGTATGTGAACGGGCCGTTTCACTGCTGTCAGACACATTGTGGAATCAAAGTGCTGATACTCATAGCAACCAATAAAATAGCAATAATCATGATGATGAAGATGGTGATGGTGATGGTGATGGTGATGATGGTGATGATAATGATGATGATGATGATGGTGATGATGATGATGGTGGTGGTGATGATGGTGATGATGATGATGATGATGGTGATGGTGATGGTGATGGTGATGATGATGGTGATGATGGTGATGATGATGGTGATGATGGTGATGATGATGATGGTGGTGATGATGGTGATGATGATGATGATGATGATGGTGATGGTGAACAAGGCCCATTGCTCTAGGGCGGATTGTCCCCAGCTTAGTCTAATCAACTGTAAGTCGCTTTGGATAAAAGCTTTATCAGCTAAGTGACTGTAATAGTGCTGAGGTCACTGATAATTATGACGACTGCCGGGATAATGAATGAAGATGAATGGCAGCTGCAGGGATAATGTGCAGTTGAAACTGAAACGATAAGAAACAGTAGATATGCATGACATAGGATCATAAAGTATTAATACCTGTCACCCGTAACATGCAGCTCATTTGCTGCCGGCTGATCACTTATTTAAGAGTGCAATTACAGGCTCATTTGACATGATGTTGTGAGCTGGAGAGTACTCTTGGTCCTCTGGGGTTACCCCAGGAAGGGCTTTTCTCTCCAAGGCCAGTGTGCGGGATATTCCTAGAATAGAAGCGTGTGTGTTTGTGTGTGTCTATGTGTGTGTGTGAAATATTCCTGGAACAGAAGTGTATGTGTGTGTGAGATATTCCTGGAACAGAAGCATTATCTGGATGTTATCCATTCAGTGTAAGAGCTTCCGCTAAGATGTTATAAAATATAAACTGTTGAGTTCAATGACTTCAAATAAAATGTGTGTGTGTGTGTGTGTTTGTCTGCATGCACGCACACACGGTGCAGTGGGTATGAGTGTGCGAGTGAATGGTGTGTGTGATGGACTGGCGCCCAATGTATGCTGGGATAGGCTCCAGCCCCCCTGCGACCCTGTTCAGGATAAGCGGGTTAGGATAATGAATGAATGAATGAATGTAGTGTCATGTATTGTGATGTAATGTGATTTAAGGTAATGTGTTGTAATGTGATGTAATGTGATGTAGTGTAATGTATTGTGATGCAATGTGATGTAGTGTAATGTATTGCGATGCAATGTGATGTAGTGTAATGTGTTGTAATGTGATGTAATGTGATGTAGTGTAATGTATTGTGATGTAATGTGATGTAGTGTAACGTAATGTAATGCAGGCTCTCTTATTCAGAGTGACTTACGGAGAGTGGGGAATATTGGTGTAACACTCAGGAATACAGATGACTAAGATGGCACAGGGGCTGATGGAGCACATAGTCATTGATATTGAGTATGTGACTCCAGTAATCAGTCAATGTGACTGTCTCTTTTACATCATTCTTCCCCACTGCCTCTCCTCCCACCCCTCCCCCCTGTCAGTCTAACTCCTGTCTCCCTCCCCTCCCCCAGTGGTGCAGGTTGTGCGCTGAGCCCAGGGGAAGCCCTCCTATGAGGTGAGCTCATCAACCCCCCCCCCCCCTCCCAGCCGCAGGACTAAGGGATGTCACAGCTGATCCTCCTACTGACGCTGCTCATCACACAGGTGAGGAGTGCACACACACACACACACACACATACACGCACGCACGCACGCACGCACGCACGCACACACACACACACACACACACACACACTCACACACACACACACACACACACACACTCACACTCACACACACTTACACACACACACACACACACACACACTTACACACACACACACACATACACACACACACACACACACACAAACATACACACACACACACACACACATACACACACACACACACACACGCACACACACACATACACACACACACACTCACACACACACACACACACACACTCACACACACACACACACACACACTACCGACCTTCCTCATCACACAGGTGAGGAGTGCACACACACACACACACACATACACACACACACACTCACACACACACACATGCACACACTCACACACACACACACACACACTCACACACACTCACACACACACACACACACACACACACTACCGACCTTCCTCATCACACAGGTGAGGAGTGCACACACACACACACACACACACATACAGGTGCAGCACGCAATGTGTTTGGAATCTCTTCCAGCCCCTAAGCCTGCCTGTATGAAACGCAGTGTTTGCACACTTCCAGTCTTTTTCTGTGGTACGTTCGCTGACTGGTTAAAGGCCCCCGGGCTTCCTTCCTTCTGAGGCCTAAAATGGCCGCCGGATGAAAAGAGGCTGAAAAGCCGCAGTTCAGTCGGCCTGATGCAGGTGACGGTTTTAATGAAGTGCACACTGCTGCTCTGCGTTTCATGAGCTAGGCCCGCGGCGGCTCGTGAATCATCCGTGTTTAAAAACCCGGCGACGTGTTTACGCTCTATCTGCCCGGCCAGTCTGGCCATTGCCAAATTAGCGTGCTGTTGGGACAGTGATATAAATGATGAGGTGCCAGTGCAGTCATGGGGGTGGGGGGGGGATTTGAGGACCTGCGGTGTTAAGACCGAGAGTGACAGTGACCTGAGATCCTAGGTGCGCCCTGTCTTCTGGGACTTCACTCAAAACTCCAGCCCGCTTCCTGATTGGGGTGGCCTGTGGCGTAGTGGTTAAAGTAAAGGACTGGGACCCCCAGGGTCAGTGGTTCTAATCCCGGTGTAGTCACAATAAGATCCGCACAGCTGTTGGGCCCTTGAGCCAGGCCCTTAACCCTGCATTGCTCCAGGGGAGGATTGTCTCCTGCTTAGTCTAATCAACTGTACGTCGCTCTGGATAAGAGCGTCTGCCAAATGCCAATAATGTTATGTAATGATTTAGGGTTCCCTATCAGACAGAGATCATCGAATCAGGCCCTCAAATCCAAATCCAGCCCCGGTTTTCTTTTTTATTCTGGGTAATTAACTACCAATTTGTTATTTAACTGATGTTTTTATCTAAAGCGACAGTAAATTATGCTGGTTAGCAATGTTTGGTTAAGGGCCTTGCTCAAGGGCTCAACATTAAGCAGAATAAACACTACAATACAGGTTGTTGTGTCAAAGGATTGTTTGGTTAAGACCTGTTCCTTCAGAGTTTTGTTGTTTTGTTTTCACAGGTATCTTCAAATAAAATCCTAAAGGTTGTGATGGAACAATGGATGAGCTACAAGAATGAGTGCATCCACAACATCACCAGCGAACCACCTGCCACAGGTACGGTGGCCCTGAGATTGTCTTCAGCCAGTGACTGTGGCTCAGCTCGAACGTTATAATGAAGGGACTGTAGGAAATGTGGCCCTGGATGGGAGTCAGACTAGCCCAGTGTTTCCCAACTCCAGTCCTCGGGACCCACATGCCAGAAGGTTTTTGTTGTAACCAGTAACTCACACACCTGATTTAATGATTGAACCAATCAAACCACAAAAATGCCCTTGATTAGTTAAATCAGGTGTGTGAGCTACTGGTTACAACAAAAACCTTCTGGCAAGTTGGGAAACACTGGACTAGCCTAATGATGACATCAACTGGTGACTAATATTCTCAGAACTCTTTAACTTTAAATTCTTTAAATTTAAATTCTTTAAATAACTTTAGTCTTTAAATTCAACTAAACTTGTTGAAAGGTGTGTTTGCTGGAGGGATGGGCTATATGTTGGGGGAGGGGCTTTCCTTTGGGAGGGGTTTTTGACTGAGATTCTGCTTTAAAATATTTGGGTAGAAAAAGCTATGGCTTATGTGGGGATGGATTATTTTGGTTGTGGTTCTGCATGGAACCCTAACCCTAGCCTAACCATAACCCTCACCCTCCAACCCTAACCCTTATCTGTACAACATATGAAGGACTGAACCCACTCTGTGGCCTTGGTGGTGGCACTTTACATTAAAGTTGCAGCTTCGCCATGCATAGTTAAAGTGTAATATAATTTGGTAACAAGATGTTATCATTTGATAGTGACTCCCAACAAAGGTAACATGAAACATTTACTTGCATATCAGGATGTTTATTTTGGCTAGGTAAGCATTGTTTGGCTAGGCAAGCAGTTTGTTCATACATTTGCGTGTTGCGGTATTATGATAAAAAAATTAAAATAATAATCATTTGATGATCAAATAGGCCCTGGTCCTTATCTTTGTTGGGAAGGTAGCAGCTGAAATTTTACTTCCCTCTAGGGTCGTTTAGCGCACTTATCCCTGGTCATGGGTATGCACTTTGCACTTTGTTGTACGTCGCTCTGGATAAGAGTGTCTGCCAAATGCCATTAATGTAATGTAATGTAATGTAATGAAACAGCAGTATTGTGACTTACACCTTTAAATATCGTATTCACATTCATACACCATATCTTCATGATACACAACAAATAAACCTTGCCTGTTGAATTCACAATGTGTCTTTACGATACAGAATAACAAGATTTTAGCTGGAGGCCTATGGAGCTGTTTGGCCTTGTTTCACATGTGTAATTAAGAGCATTGCGAACTATTGTTGCATGTCGCCTACGTTGGAGTTACTCAGAGATAACCTCTTGTTACAAAAGTAGGTCCGCTTGGACTACGCAAGTATAGCCGCCTCTTACTGTTAGGTGCTCCCCCCCTTTGGCACCTGATGTTCTGTGCGACCTGTTCCCCCAGCTGTGGTGTGCAACCGAACTTTCGACAATTACGCCTGTTGGCCTGACGGCCCGCCTGGCACCACGGTCAATGTTCCCTGCCCCTGGTACCTGCCGTGGCATCGCAAAGGTGAGGAACCGAGGGGGGTGGGGTTGGTCAGGGCAGCCTGTAGTGGTTGAGGTACATGACTGGGACCCGCAAGGTCAGTGGTTCGATCCCCGGTGTAGCCACAATAAGATCCGCACAGCCCTGAACCCTGCATTGCCCCAGGGGAGGATTGTCTCCTGCTTAGTCTAATCAACTGTAAGTCACTTTGGATAAAAGCATCAGCCAAATGAAATGACATGTAATGTGATGGCTGGAGAACCATAGGACAGCTATTTTCATTTTTTATTCTCAACCACTTTCACTGTCGACACACCGGTGAGATGCTTACCTTCGTGCTGTGCTCAAGTTTATCTTCCTAAACCGTCAAGCAAAGTCGTTTGATTCGAGTTTTATTTTTGGTGGCAGTTCTCCTGTGTTTCTTAGCTGATTGGTTGAGTGCTGTGTGAGTGCCGGCTATGACCAGCTTGAAATGACCAGCTACCGGCTGTTTCAAAACATAGCATGAGCCGGCCAAACCACGTTGAGTATTTACTTGGTCTGAACTGGTCAACCAGCTACCAGCTGTTTCAAAACATAGCTTGAGCTCATTTTTTTTTAGCAGGGTACTGTGGTGATTTGTAATTGAAATGATCCACACTCCCTTTGGGGCTGAGAACAGGCGTGAAAAGACAAGGAATCCAAGATGTGGATCAGACCCTGCCCTTGCCTGTGCCAGCATGACAAGGAATCCTGCAGAGGCACGATTACACGTGTGTTGCGGAGGAAAGTAGGGCAGGATTTTCTCCACTTCAGGGTGCAATTTTGACCCCCTCCCCCCAGCCTATCAAATGCCTCTGTCTACCCGACCACAGAATGCAAAAAAGAAAAGCGACCACAGAATGAATAAAAGTTGCACATCGACTTGAGCTGACTGAGGTCGCTGCACCAGTGGAACAGGCCCAGAATTCAGATTGGATGCTGACCCACACACACACACACACACACACACACACATACACACCCACACGGGAAACAAAGAGGTTGAGGTCTGGTGTTTCTGTTTTATTTCTTTAATCAGGTCATCCTTTAAGCAGTGCACATAGGAAAGGTCCCATAAAGTTTGATTTGCGGTTGGGAGAAGAGCGTTTAACTGTGTGGCGTGAATACTTCAGTGCTGCAGCTGGGAGGAAGGGGGGCGGGGGGTGATTGATGAGAGGCACATACGGGGTGAATAGGTTCAAAAGAGGGGTGTGGGTAATGGGGAGGGATGGTATTGGTTGTCTGATGGGGACTGAACTGTGTTTCACATTCTGGGGATTGTGTGCATGTGTGAGAGAGTACAGGCTTTGGAGGTCCCCGCTTTGTGAGTTAGAAGTCTGATAGGTCCTCACTTGACTACAAAAACAAAACACATTTGCTTCAGTGCATACTATGAACAGTGAGCCTAAACCAATCTTCTTTCTGTTTTATTTAGTTAAAATATTCCCGAAACATGTCCACCACCTGGCTGGCATAGAGTGGTAGTGCTAATTTGTGTGTGTGTGTGTGTGTGTGTGTGTGTGTGTTTCAGTCCATCATGGTCGTGTGCACCGGTTCTGTGGTGCAGATGGGCAGTGGTCTCCTAAGAACACCAGTGACTGTGAACAGGATGACCGGGAACAGGTGAGAACGCCCCTGCACATGTTCTACCCTGCTCACATTCTGCTCTCTGCACATCTGTACTGATGCACTGTGTTCTTTAGAGGACTGATATGAATGTTTTAGCTCATACTATCCACTATGCAGACCTCGCACGCGTTCAGCAATGCCGAAAAATACCCCACTAACATTTACAAACATTCATACTATTTTCTTTTTCACTGCATGCAGACTCCTGTTAGCTAGCAGTCTGAAAATGTAAGTCAAACTAAAACGGCTGCCACAGGGAAAGACAGAAAGGAGCGGGAGACGGGGAATGTTTGGAGTATTCATAGCTCATAATAACTGTCTCTATCTTTTCAAAACATCTGCAAATTGAACCGTGATAAAATCGACAGGTTTATCTTAATTAAATCAACATCATCAGTGATTAGTATGGCATGTTCCGTTTGAAATTGTTCAGCAGCTGCTATCGCAAGGAGCATGCTTTCCTGCCACATTTTTTTATGTCCGATAATTTTGCTCATGAAAAAACATTGCTCTTTCTTGGAATAAGTAAAGGCTTAAAGAAAGATTTGTTAAAATAGAGAATTTACTAGTGGAAAGGGTGAAAACTGTGTCTTATTTTAAAGCTGAGAATAAGAGCATTTAGTATTTTGATTTTTTAACACACTGCAATTATGAATATCCATTAAAACGGGCATTTGCTGAAAGTGCAATTACCGATATATTTTCTTTATTAAGAAATTCTTCACATTTTTGTTGCATATTGTATAGCAACATATTACTTTTTCCAGATGGGCGGTCTCAACCTAAAGGCTTAACGCAATGGCACTTGAAAGGGCCAGGGGGATATTTGGGGAGAGTGATGTCTCTTAGCCAGGCTTTGTGAGGCCCCAACACTGGGTACAGGGGGCAGAGTTGGGGCTGTAGGGTGGTTCCCAAGGTGATGCGACCACCATGTTGTATGTTAATTTCTGCTGGTGTGCCATGAACATTTGACCGACCGAAAATTGACTTTCTCTCTCATTCCCTCACCCTCTCCCACACACCCCCCACTCCCCCTTTCTCTCTTTATATCTCTCCAATCTCTCCTACTCCTTTTTTCTTTCTTCCTCATTATATCTCTTTCTCTCACCATTCCTCCCTCCCACTTTCCCCCATTTTTCCCCCTCTTTCTTTCTCTCCCATCTTACGCTATATCTCACCCCCCTCTCTCCCTCCCTGTCTATCTCGCTCTCTCTCTCCTATCTATACCGCATCCTCCCCCCTCTCCCTCCCCCTCCATCCCTCTATCTCTCTCTCTCTCTCCTATCTATACCGCATCCCCCATCTCCCTCCCCCTCCATCCCTCTATCTCTCTCTCTCTCTCCCTCAGCAGCGGTACGGGAGGATCCTCAGTAAGTTCAGGGCAATGTACACAGTGGGCTACTCCCTGTCCCTGGGAGCTCTGGTGCTGGCTCTGGGCATCCTGGTGGCCTTCAGGTTAGAGCCACGGCCGCACCTTACATTACATTACACCTGTACACCTGCACCAACGACCACCTCCACCGCACGTTCAGACACAGTCCACCTGTACACCTGCACCAACGACCACCTCCACCGCACGTTCAGACACAGTCCACCTGTACACCTGCACCAACGACGGCCTCCAGCACATTCAGACACAGTCCACCTGTACACCTGCACCAACGACCACCTCCACCGCACGTTCAGACACAGTCCACCTGTACACCTGCACCAACGACCACCTCCACCGCACGTTCAGACACAGTCCACCTGTACACCTGCACCAACGACGGCCTCCAGCACATTCAGACACAGTCCACCTGTACACCTGCACCAACGACCACCTCCACCGCACATTCAGACACAGTCCATCTG
>NC_083761.1:79670535-79675535 GCF_963514075.1 Conger conger
GCCATGGTGATGATGCAGTACAGTATCATGGCCAATAACTACTGGCTGTTGGTGGAGGGGATCTACCTACACAACCTGCTGGTCGTCACTGTCTTCACTGAGAGAAACTACTTCAACATCTACTTGTGCATCGGCTGGGGTCAGTATGTATGTGTGTGTGTGTGTGTGTGTGTGTGGGTTAATCAGGAGCCAGGGTTGGGTTAATTAATAGGTGTGGTTGCGTTAACTAGGAGCAGGGTTGGGTTAATCAGGAGACAGGGTTGGAGCCAGGGTTGGTTTAATTATTAGGCAGGGTTACGTTAATTAGCAGGCAGGGTTGGGTTAACCAGGAGCAGGGTTGGGTTAATCAGGAGACAGGCTTGTGTTAATTATTAGGCAGGGTTACGTTAATTAGTAGGCGGGGTTGGGCTAATTTAGAGCCAGGGTAGGGTTAATTAGTAGGCATGTTTGGATTAACCAGGAGCAGGGTTGGGTTCATCAGGAGACAGGGTTACATTACATTACATTACATTATTGGCATTTGGCAGACGCTCTTATCCAATTTCAACTGCTACCTGTACAACAAAGATAAGGACAAGGGCAATTGTTTTTTTTTTTCGTGTTAATTATTAGGCAGGGTTACGTTAATTAGTAGGCGGGGTTGGGTTAACCTGGAGCAGGGTTGGGTTAAATAGTAGGCAGGGTTGGGTTAATCAGGAGACAGGGTTGCGTTAATTCATAGGCAGGGTTGGGTTAATCAGGAGCAGGGCTGGGTTCATTAATAGACTGGTTGAATCAGAAGATGGGATTAATCAGTTCTGAGTGAGCGTGTCGTGACCTGTGCGACGCTGGGTCAGGGTTTCACTCACTCCTCTGTCCCACAGGGGCCCCTCTGATGTTTGTGCTGCCCTGGATCACTGCCAAATACCTGTACGAGAACGAGGAGTAAGTACCATCTCTCCTTTCACTGCAGCCATTTCAGCAGATGGCCTTATCTTACGCAGCTTTCACATCTTTTATGTGCAGCTGGATATATGCTGGCGATCTCCCTCAAGGTTACAACGGCAGTGTCCTTTCTGAGAATCAATCCTGAGACATTTAGGTCACACCGCCTCCTAGTACGGTGCTACACTAACTACGCAATGTGTAAGCAGGTATACAAAACAAAAATATGTCTAATGCTACGATCTTATGTATCTCATATGTCACAGGTGTCAAACTCCAGTCCTGGAGGTCTGCTGGTTTTCGGGTTGTTCTCAGAACCTGTGGTGCATTTAATTCATTGATTGGCAAAAGAATCGACACTCCTTCTTCTGGAGGCCTTAATTGACAGCCGATTGAAAGGAAACCTCAAAAGCCAGCAGATACTGCGGCCCCTTAGGGATTCAGTTTGACACCCCTGTTATATGTGGCAAACTGTCTTTCATCGGTAGGAGTACCGGGTTAAATGTGGGAAATGCAGGATGTCCGGTCACCCTATGAATCCACAGTCTCAGACTTACACACGAAGGATTACACACAGCATTGTCTGTTCTTCTGAGGCCCGAACAGAGGGGTTGAAGAAGTCACACAGCCTGGTCTTTTGATGTTCTTTCAAAGCAACCCCCCCCCCCCCTCCGCCCCCTCCAACCCTCCCCCCACTGCTGTCAGCTTGTAGCCAATTAGAGCAATACCAGAGCACCGTCACCTGGCTCGGGGTCCTTCTGTTCGGCCGTCCGCAGAGCGCCACGTTATAAAGGAGGAGCGGGATGCCGCGTACACGTTCTGCCTGCGTGGGATTAGAGAGGTTTAATTCTCAGCGTGCCAAAAAAAACAAAAAACGCTCCAGAAATCCTTTCATGTTGAACCCGGCTTTGATGTGCCAGGAACACAAGAGGACAGACCTTTTGGCACAAGGCTGCGTTTGTGGCAAGCTACTGTAAGCCCCCGTTGAAAGTCTTTAGCGCGTGTGTGCAAGGTGGTCGCATCATCAAAACCGATATTTCAACAGATCGCATTGGCCAATAATGGTTTGCATGTTCCTTAAAAAATAATTTTACTGCGCTAAGGGACAGTATGATATTTTATTATTGATTTATCTTGCATATGCTATTGTTTAGGTGCTATAAGACCCATGGTCCTTGGATTGGTGCCGGCCCCTCGCAACATGACCACCAGTCCCCATAATATTATTGACTGCCACACATCGCCAATAATATTATGCATATTATTATCATTCCATTATGATTGCACTGAGACTTTGAGACTCGGTGTTGCCGGTCCACAGGTTGAATATTTCTGGGAACCACTGCTATAGGCTGTAGCATAAGTTGCTTGTCCATCTCTATTGGTGGATAATTCATGTTAGGAGCTCTTCCTAAGAGTACAAAGACCAACTGAGACCAATTATCTCATACCGATTGTCAAACCAACACCATTTGTTTGTTGCACTTAATTTCTTAACAGTTACTCCCCACCCACACTGCCCCTAAAAAAACCCCACTGAAATTCTCCTCCCCCCCACTATATATATATATATACACTGTGAAATATGCCCAATTAGGATGAAGTGTGCGCTGTCAATGGGTAAAATGTGCTTTGCTTTTCTGCCTTGTGGAGACACTCTTCTCCACAGTGAATTACACTGCAAACGCAAGAGCAAAGATCGGGGATGGAAGAGCAGCAATTCCGTCGAGCGGGAGAGAACGGTCCCCCCGAGAGACAGCAGGTGCAGACAAAGTCTCACAAACAAACAAACAAACAAACATAACAAGGCTCTCAGGCATAAAACGTAAACTTCTCTGAATGGGGAAGGTGAAGAAATGGCAGCACTTGCAGAGGTGTTGAATCCTTCGTGATTTCTTTCCTGTGAGATTCGACGTGCTTTGCTGGATCCCGTCCTTCACGCGGAACCGGAGAACCGGTGCCGCATTCAAAACACAATATTTTAAAAGATCATAAGTGGCTTGAGGACACTGAATTTGCTTCTCCGGTGTGCAGTTTCTGTTTCCGGCAGGTGGTGTATCTCTGGGATTTCTGTCTCAAACGGAATGTCAGATACATCTCTATCACTCTCCAAAGTCGGGTTTTCTAAAACGAAAGACAACGTAATGAAAAATTAAAACCAACTACAGCACTTGACAGCAGCCGAGTCCTGCAGCCTTCTCTATAATTGATGGATACTGGGACTGTTTCTCATTCTGTCATAAAATATTTATGTTTAATTAGGGGTCTTCACAGAGTGACAAACCAAATGATTAGAGGTTTAAACCCCCAAGTTCAAATCCAAGGTTCCCAGGTGCCCCACCAACCCTCTTCTGCAGAAGTCTCCACAATATAAACATTCCATCACCAAGTAGGCACAGAGGCCCGTTAATAATAAATGTTTTGTAACTCAAGACTACTCCGACAGCTAACCTATCTTTATATAACTGTAAACATAACATTATTAAAGGGAAGTCCAAAGACTGGAAGAGAAGAAAGGTTATCTAGAGGGGGTAAAGAGGAACTATGGTTCTGTCTGAAGAGGAGAGGTCACCTGACATTTGCTCAGGACAACAAAAGATCACAAGCTGCTGAGGGGATAAAAAGGAGTTTTTTATCCTACTTTTTTGGACAAATGACTTAGTCATTGCCTTGTGTTCCTCGGGGTTGAGTGACCTGACCTTTAAAGTCAGAAGCCATGGTTCCGGTTGGAGCTTCTGAAGTTAGGCCTTTAAATAAAGGGGTGAGACTCCTGGTTATGAGACTCCCCTGGTTGCTTGCCTGGTCGTTATCCCAAAATGCATTCATTCCTTCACACAGTCACAGAGGTTCATGCTCAGCTCCAGAAAGGTCAATGATGCCGTTGTCCCAGTGAGAACCCGCCCACCCCCGAGCGATGACCTCACAGGCTACGGGTTCACGAGCGGCCTTGCTGGCCACTTCCTGCCAAATTTGGTCCTACCCTCTTACAGCTTATCTATTATGAAATGGGATACCCTCTCATATCCAACCACCATTAGCCTTCAGGCTGGTCCCCTGGCAGGGACGAGCAAAATTCTGCGATTGGTGCGTTCCCTCCTGGAGTTACCAGCAAGATCCATCCCACCAAACTCACCCAATCAGAGCCCTCACTCATCTGCATGGATATCAGGTTTGGAGTGCACATCCTCTCACAATATCTGCTGATTTTAATTTGCAGAATGAAATGAGCTGGGTGTCGGCAGGGGTATAATTTAGCTCTTTTTTTTTTTTTTTAAACGGTCCCCTCATCTCGATGTGAAATTGGCTGAGCGTCAAAAGAAAAAAAGGAGGAATTCGATTAGGAGGACACATCAGCCATGCTCCCAGCCGCTTGTGAGGAACGACCCCTGATCGCATGCGTGGCGTGGGCTGTTAGCGGTGGCAGTGGAGGGGAGATGTGGGTTCATAAGGGGCAGCGAAGCTCGGAGGGTCTAATTGACTGCGGCCCTTGTCTGTGACCGCCGCATTGGCGGTCAGATGTATTTTCGCCGACCGGTCACAAATGTGTGACTACAACCTTCTAACCGGACGTTCTAATGCTGATGTAACAGTCAGTACGGGTCCTTGTGAGCAGTGAAGTTCTGGCATAGAATTTTGAACAAGCATTCCGAAAGACCTGCTTTCTCTCGAAAGGGTTAAGGGCAAAACAGCAGTGTCAGGCTCTTTAAAACATTTCACTCCACCGCAGTGTACATTCGCCGAGGGGGCCGAAAGCCGGAATTCTGAGGACGCCGCCTCAGTCCCGGTTGTTTTCATTATTTAGCAATAATGAATAATGCAATAAGGAATAATGCAATTATGAAACTCCAATTGCACTTCTTATTCGAGAAGACATTATTGAGAGCAAGGGGAGCTGATTAGGATGGCGCTCCCACCACAGTCACCAGACCTGAACCCAATCAGTGGGAGCAGCCGAAGAGGGAAAAGGGCAGACATCAAGTAGCATTAAGACACATGCCATGGGAAGCACTGAGAATGTGCCGGAATGAAATTAAAGATGAGGTGTTGCATAAGATGGTCAAATCGATGCCAAGCAG